>NC_068440.1:21646565-21946565 GCF_023373465.1 Oncorhynchus keta | reverse complement strand
AACCTATAGCCCAGTGGTCACCAACTGCGCGATTGCCTGGTCGATCTTCAAGTCATTAGCCTACATGAGATTTCATAACTTGCACAACCATAACCAGAGAGAGAGACTGTTAAAGTATACTGCAAAGAGCTGCTGTTTTTATGAGTGAGTTCATGTCGGCACTGTCAACACTGTTTTGTTCAACACTATTACAAAACGTAAAGCGCTTCTCCCTCCTTCCACTTGCGCTGCATCTGCAATGAATGAGTAGCCAAGTGTATTGATAGCCCTGTATTTTTCTTAAATTCTTCTATTTATTAGCAGTTTGTCATGACAATTTTAATATTGAGGAATATTTCACTTTCTCTGATCATAGGAACATTAATTTGTGCATGAGTCAGATGTGGTGCGACTTCGAGATTTGCAATTAGGTGGAAGACGGTGTCTCTCTGGTCAGTCTCATCGGAGGAAAGGAAGGAGAGAGCAGTGACTTTGAGAGACGGACCCTCTGCTGCTATCTCTCCCTCTGCTGAGACTAATGCCGTGTTCAAAACAACAGGAAACTCTGAGGTCTCCAACTTCAAGACAACTGGGAACTTTGGGAATAAAATGAGGTCAGACTGGGAAAAAACATTTTCAATGGTCTTCCAAGTCGGAAACACGGGCATCTTTCTAGAGCGCCGACTTTCCCACCTGAAGTTCACTGAAGTTGTGATTTGATATAGTTTTTTTTCAGAGCTCCAAGTTGTCTTGAAAGAACCATGACCATCAAATGCATGTACCATCAGTCCAGTAAAAATAAAAAAGCAAATATATATATATTATTTTGATGGTACATGCTTATCAAAACTTGAGTTTTGAAATCTAATATGGTCTGAGAAGAATAATATTTTCAGGCCAGGCATATAGCCAATATGCTGTGATAATGTATTAGGCCTACTGCACAAACCTCATTCCTGTTTTTATTAGGTTAATGCATAAAAAATGTAAGTCATGTTTAAAAAAAATTCTGAGCAGTAGATCTCTGCTTGCTTTTTGTGATCTTGACTCAGAAAAGGTTGGCAATTTAAAAATATATATATTATCCTTTTTTTCTCCCCAATTTCGGTATCCAATTGGTAGTTAGTCTTGTCTCATCTCTGCAACTCCCGTACGGAGAGGCGAAGGCCAAGAGCTGTGCATCCTCTGAAACACAACCCTGCCACGCCCCAATGCGTCTTGACACAATGCCCACTTAACCCGGAGGCCAGCCGCACCAATGTGTCGTGGAGGAAAGATCGTACACCTGCCGACCATGTCAGCGTGCATTGTGCCTGGCCCGCCACAGGAGTCGCTAGTGCGCGATGGGACAAGGACATCCCTGCCGGCCAAACCCTCCCCTAACCCAGACAACGCTGGGCCAATTGTGTGCCATGGGTCTCCTGGTTGCGGCAGGCTGTGACTGGACTCGAACCCAGAATCTCTAGTGGCAGACCACTGCGCCACTCGGGAGGCCCAGCTTACTACTACTATAATGTATTAGAGTTATTGACCTCACAATAAGCCAGATTTGAGTAATTTACATTGTGGTGCTGAAACTTAAAGCTGCGGCACAATCAATCGGAAATGGACTGCTCATGGTGCTGAATGTAGGAAAATTCAAGTAGGCATTATTCATTTCAACATCTTCATTTGAATTAGACTAACAACAACAGGGCTTTGTGTCGGAGCCTATTTATTCCTATTTAAGTAAAAGAGGTAGACTGTCCTGTTTGACAGACTACATTAGGCTATAGGCTGCTATATCCATCCATGCACTCTTTAAATAGCCTACCTCTGTGTCAGCGAAGGGCTGTTAAGTTAAAACCAAGACTACAACTGAGGGGTTATGAGAGGGTAGGCTATGCCATATGCCTACTTTTTATTTAAGAAAATTGTAAAAAGCACAGCGCTTTGGTCCATGATGCTTAATCAATCAATGAAATGTATTTATAAAGCCCTTTTTACATCAGCAGATGTAAACAGCAAGCAATGCAGATGTAGAAGCACGTAGGCATGGAAAAACTCCCTAGAATGGCAGGAATCTAGGAAGAAACCTACAGAGGAACCAGGCTCTGAGGGGTGGCCTGTCCTCTTCTGGCTGTGCCCGGTAGAGATTATAAGACTATATGGCCATTAAAGCCAGATCGTTCTTCAAGATGTTCAAACATTCATAGATGACCAGCAGGGTCAAATAATAATCACAGTGGTTGTAGAGGGTTCAACAGGTCAGGAGTAAATGTCAGTTTGCTTTTCATAGCCGAGCAGTCAGAGGTCGAGATAGCAGGTATGGTAGAGAGAGAGAGTCGAAAACAGCAGGTCCGGGACAAGGTAGCACGTCCGGTGAACAGGTCAGGGTTCCATAGCCGCAGGCAGAATAGTTGAAACTGGATTAGCAGCACAAGCAGGTGGACTGGGGACAGCAAGGAGTCATCAGGCCAGGTAGTCCTGAGGCATGGTCGTAGGGCTATGGTCCTCCGGGAGGGGAGAGAGAGAGAATTAGGTAGCATACTTAAATTCACACAGGACACCAGATAAGACAGGATAATGACACCAGCTATAACAGACTGACCCTATCCCCCTGACACATAAACTATTGTAGCATAGATACTGGAGACTGAAACAGAGGTGGATCTGGGGATACTGGACCCGTCCGACAATACCCCCAGACAGGGCCAACCAGGCAGGATATAACTCCATCCACTTTGCCAAAGACATACCAACTTACTACCCTGAGACAAGGCTGAGTATACCCACGAAGATCTCCTCCACCACACAAGCCAGAGGGGGCGCAAAACCGGATAGGAATATCCCGTCAGTGTCTCCTCCTTGGGACGGCATGGAAGAGCACCAGTAAGACAGTGACTCAACCCCCGTAACGGGGTCAGAGGCAGAGAATCCCAGTAGAGCCGGCCAGGCAGAGAATCCCAGTGGAGCCGGCCAGGCAGAGAATCCCAGTGGAGCCGGCCAGGCAGAGAATCCCAGTGGAGCCGGCCAGGCAGAGAATCCCAGTGGAGCCGGCCAGGCAGAGAATCCCAGTGGAGCCGGCCAGGCAGAGAATCCCAGTGGAGCCGGCCAGGCAGAGAATCCCAGTGGAGCCGGCCAGGCAGAGAATCCCAGTGGAGCCGGCCAGGCAGAGAATCCCAGTGGAGCCGGCCAGGCAGAGACCGCAAGGGCGGTTCGTCGCTTCAGTGCCTTGCCGTTCACCTTCGCACCCCATGGCCAGACTAAACTTAATCATAGGACCTACAGAAGAGATGAGTCTTAAGTAAAGACTTGAAGTTTGGGACTGTGGCTGTCTCTCACATTGATAGGCAGATCATTCCATAAAATTAGCTCTATAGGATAAAGCCCTGCCTCCATCTATTTGCTTAGAAATTAGGGTTTACAATCTCTCCAAAAGAATGTGGTGATCGATGGTGTCAAAAGCAGCACTAAGGTCTAGGAGCACGAGGATCGATGCAGAGCCTTGGTCTGACGCCATTAAAAGGTAATTTACCACCTTCACGAGTGCAGTCTCAGTGCTATGATGGGGTCTAAAACCAGACTGAAGTGTTTCGTATGCATTATTTGTCTTCAGGAAGGCAGTGTTGCTGTGCAACAGCTTTTTCAAAACATTTTGAGAGGAATGGGAGATTCGATATAGGTTGATCGTTTGGCTTTTCCAAAACATTTTGAGAGGAATGGGAGATTCGATGTAGGTTGATCGTTTGGCTTTTCCAAAAGAGTCTTTTACTGCCACTTTTAGTGACTTTTTAAAGCTAGAAACAAGCTGTAAAATATCCGGTAAAGACTGACTCCGATGCATATGGGGATATCATTGTTTCGATTCTTTGACATTCAAAGGCTGAGCAACAAGCTGAGGATATATATATATTTTTTTAACTTTGCTTGGGGAGTAATCTAATTCTGTCACTGATTAAGCTATTCACTTTCTGTTCAATAGAAGATGTTTAAACCCACACAGCTTTTAGGGGAACACTCGTGACTTTCTGTCATTGAGTGAAGCTACAGAAGAAGAGTAACCAGCAGCCCTGTGCTCTATCAAAATTGCTACGTTGCCATGTAATGCTGACAGGTCGAAAAACAGTTTTCAAAACTACACATCTAAGGTGCTGGTCTGTCCAAGAAGTGAGAGTAAATGTTCTCTGCTATCCACTTTGTTTTATTGATTATTGTGGGTATAAGGAAAGGGGGATACTTAGTCAGTTGTACCACTGAATGCATTCAACTGAAATGTGTCTTCCTCATTTAACCCAACCCCTCTGAATCAGAGCGGTACGGGGTATAGGGGGGGGTCACTTGTTTTTTTTCAAGCATTCAGGGAGGGTTTAGGTCAAATATATTTTCCTGAAGGGAGGGCCATCCATTTTAATTTCAGTGAGGTCCGATTTTCTCCATGTAACCCTTATTATAAATAACATTCACTCCCTCAGCTAACCCAGTTTAGGCTAATTAACAAGCAGGTGAGGCAGCTTGTGACCTCAGCCTACCTGGTCTTTTCATTATAGTCTTTAGAAAACAGAGGAGCACTCTGTCATGTGCTTGTGGAAACTAGGCCCACATGGTGACATCACCTCAATCTAGATTTCTCATTTTACCTGACTAGTCATTACCCAGTGATACTCTGTGTTGCTATTTTGAACTTTTTGCCACTTTGTGCCACTCCATCATGCTATGTCAGTGAGTGTTTTTTCATATTATGACAGTGTTATGTCATGCTAATTCGCTCTGTGTGGCTGTATGCAGACTGCCCAAGCCTCCTGTGTGATGAACAGGAGGATGAAGAGGAGGAGAGTTACCGTGGAGATGATGAGACCGGAGGAGAGGAGGGGGGAGATATAGAAGAATGGGACACTGGACAAAGAGGAGGAGAGAGAGTGGAGGAGGAAGAAGAGAATGGAGGAGAGATGGAGAAGAATGGAGAGATGGGTGAGGATGGAGTAACAGAAAGAGAAAAGGAGAGTGAGGTGGTAGTTGATTTTGAAGAGGAGGGAGGGGAGATGGAGAAGAGACAGTTGAGAAAGAGGATAGGGAGGGCAGAAAAAGAGGAGGAGGCAGTGTTAATTGAGGATAGGAGAGGGAGTGAAGAGGAGATGAAGGACAGAAGAGAGAGAGATGGGAAGGTAGAGGAGGAAAAAAAACAGAAAGGTGTGATGGGGCCTGCTCTGTCTCTTGATCTTGTCGGCGTGACAACTGACCCTGTCGGCATGACGACCACCACTCATGAGGACTCTGGGTACCTGAGCTCTGGGATGGGGTTCTACTGTCCCCCCGGACCGCTCCTATTCCACACCCAGCCTAAACCACACCCCCAACCCCTTCTGCCCAGTGGGGTGAAGCGTCCACATAGTGTCAGCCCCCCTCCCACCCAAAGCCTACAGGTAAGACAGATGGGATGAGATGACATCATACTGTCAGCAGTGATGTCATTACAATGGTGTCCTGCACAGTGCTCTAAAAAGTTTGCACAACCACTAACCCCTAGATACTTGGAGATGTGAAAGGACTGGACCAATAGAACAAACACACACACACTGCTCCTCCACAGGTAAAGGTGACTCGAGTGTACTCTACTCGCCGTTCGATTGGCTACAGCGCCCGGGGGCGTGGCCAGGTGCTTCCCCTCCCCCTGTTGCCAGCGGTAACCATGGGAGACCCCTCCCTATTGCCCTCCCTGCCCAAGAAGAAGACAAGAACACTCTACAGCACTGGTGAGGAGAGAGAGTGAGTGAATGTGTGTGTGTGTGTCCGCTCTGACCTATTGCCTGTGTGTGTGTGTGTGTGTGTGTGTGTGTGTGTGTGTGTGTGTGTGTGTGTGCGTGTGCGTGTGCGTGTGTGTCCGCTCTGACCTATTGCCTTTGTCTGTGTGTAACCTGTGTGCGTGGGTGTGTGTCTGCTCTGACCTATTGCTTTTGTCTGTGTGTAACCTCTGTGTGTAACCTGTGTGTGTGTCCACTCTGACCTATTGCCTTTGTCTGTGTGTAACCTCTGTGTGTAACCTGTGTGTGTGTGTGTGTGTGTCCACTCTGACCTATTGTGTGTGTGTGTGTGTGTGTGTGTGTGTGTGTGTGTGTGTGTGTGTGTGTGTGTGTGTGTGTGTGTGTGTGTGTGTGTGTGTGTGTGTCCACTCTGACTTATTGCCTTTGTCTGTGTGTAACCTCTGTGTGTGTGTGTGTGTGTAGACCAGTTGGAGCAGCTAGAGGGAATGTTCCAGGAGGACCACTACCCAGATGGAGAGAAGAGGAAGGAGATTGCCGCCACGGTGGGCGTCACACCCCAGAGGATCATGGTTAGTACTCTCCAGGAGGAGGGTTTGTCACCTTTGACCTACGTACACTGTTAGGATTGGGGAATAGGATTTGAGGTTTATATTTTGCCTCATTCGCTCTCTACCTTCCTCTTTCTCTCCTCTCATCCCTCCCCCTCTCTGTTTGTCAGGTGTGGTTTCAGAACCGTAGGGCCAAGTGGAGGAAGGCCAGTCGTTCTGCAGTGAAGCCAGAACACAAACAGACCTGCAGCCGCCTCCCTGACCCCAACCCTACCTCGCTCCTTGCACCACACCCTAGGTAGGCTCAGACCGCAATATGATATGATCACCGGTTGCAGACATCCACAATAAAGAACAAAACAGCCATTCCAGACAATGTGCACCCTCCCTTGAAGCATACCCACTTTGGTTGGGCTGACAGGGTCTTGAGCTGGCCGCTGAGTTCTGATTATACTAACTCTGTCTCTATAGGGCAGCTGCAGGACACATCGCCCCCTTCCTCCCTCCTGCTGGTCTCTCTTTACCTCCCCCTCCTACCACCCAGGCACTCCCTTCCTACAGCACCCTGCTAGCCAGCCTCTCATCCAGCCCTACAGGTAGGCTGTCAATCTTTCCATCCATCAATCGCACTACACAAACAATTGTTGATGTTTGTTAATGTTTGACTATATGTTTGTGGCTCCCAGGCAGGTCAGTAGGAGAGAGGGCCACCGTCAGGACCTCAGGGAGGGTCAGTGGAGCACCTACCTCCTATCATGTATAGCCCACCACCTTTACGACGTGCCAGCCTCCCCCTCCTGACTACCTTCCTGAACCCCCCCAACCCTACCCCCAGCCCCACTCCACCAACCCTGCAACCCACCCCAACATCGCCTTTCTTCATGGATGTGTTGGAGCCCCACCCCCCCAACAGAGACACACAGGGACTCACCCTGCAGACGGACTCTGGGTGAGTAATTGAAGGACATTACTTGACGTAGGCTGATTGGGACTCATAAGACATCCATGCCTATGTGTAATGGGAAATATCCAAGATTAATACAGTTCATTTTAGAGTGATTAACACTATGTTTTCCCTGTCTGTAATACACATTATTTCCAGTGTTCTGGTTGTACAGGTTGATGGTCACTAGACTTGCCACTGAAAGCTATGGGTTGTTCTCATATCGTTTGATGGTGATTGACATCAGAGCTACTGAAGAAACAATGGTTTCTGAACACTGATCCTATAGCAGCTGGAAAAGTCACTGTCTATTGTTTTGTCTTCCTACAAGCCTCTCAGGCTGATGTTTAGAGATCATTTGGTTCTGTCAGATTAATATAGAAGTGCCTTCTCACAGAATGCACGTTAGACCTTTTCTGTGCTGGAGGTGTCTCCCCGTTGCAACTTGTAATTAAACCAGATTGATTTCTTATTATTTTCTATATCTGTGACTGCTCATCCCCTTTACGTTATGTGTGTGTGTGTGTGTGTGTGTGTCGTCCTCAGTTCTCTGTTTGACTACAGCAGTGATCTCCTGTCCAGCAGCAGCAGCTCAGTGAAGATTGATCCTCAGCACTACCTTACCTCCAGCCACCAGGGTGGTGCTACTGTCTCCTACCAGCCCCAGGCCTCCCGCCTGGCCTACCTCAACCCAAACCCCCCTGAGGGGAGCGCCCCTCCCCCCTCCTACCTCACCTTTGGTCCAGGGGGTGGGCCCGGGGTAGTGACCTATGCAGCTGGAGGCCACACCTACTTCCAGGCACAGACAGGAGGGGGACAGATCCTACTGCAGTCTGGGATACACGGTGAGTCACTGTCGGGATACCACCTAGACACACACACCAAATTTGAGATTGGACAGTAGAGTCAGTGTGTGTGTGTGTGTGTGTGTGTGTGTGTGTGTGTGTGTGTGTGTGTGTGTGTGTGTGTGTCTAGGTGGTATCACAGCCTACCAGTCGTACCCGTGGGATCAGCTCTACAGCCACCCAGCAGTCATCCAGCAGCGTAACCAGTGTTCCCAGTTTACTACCACCTCACTCGGGGGCCGAGACCACCCAACCTCCTCCTCCTACCTGCCACCCACTTACTATCCCCGCTCACACACACACTCCCAGAGACCCTCGCACACTCTCACACATACCTCTACCCAGGCCCAGGTCCTGCCCCCAGTTTCTATCCTGCGACACCCCCACCCCAGAGGGGTCAGCGCCCCCCAGCCCAGAGCCCCCACACCACCCTTGGTCCTCCTGGATCCCCCCACCTGTGTGAAGGCTGAGAATGAGAGCCCTCCCCATATACACAGCAGCCACTTCCACTGTGACTTCTCACCCATACTCTTTTGACAGACCTGGGGGTTGTTATTCCTGTCTTCATATCTTGCTTAGTTAAATAAAGGTTAAGTAAAAAAATAAAACATCTGTGTGTGTTTTCTGTATGTTGTTTATGTGAGTATGAATGTATATGTGCCTACGTGTGTGACTGATATATTATGAGGCTCATTATTGAGACAGGCGGTTCTGTTCAGGTTGTTGGACTGTAATAAAGGCATGTTACTTACCATTGATCTGTCTGGTTGCTTTAGTGTGTGTGTGTTTCTGTCCATATAGTGGATTTGTTTGTACACTGATTTCCAGTACTCATGCCGTTCCACCAGAGAGTGCCATTTCCCTGTGTGTGTGGGGTGGCGTTGCTACCATACAATAGAAAGTGCTCCTTATCCAATCCTCTGCGAGCTACCTGAAGGGCCTTCCTGGCAGGGAGTGGACTAGCTGGGGTCTCCTTGCCTTTGTGTCGCTGAATGTGTATTTGATGTACATTATGGATGACACTCCCATCCCACAGTGACATCTCCATCTTTCTCTCGTTCTCTCTAAGGCTGGGAGGAGGATAAGGCTGGGGGGAGGATAAGGCTGGGGGGAGGATAAGGCTGGGGGGAGGATAAGGCCGGGAGGAGGATAAGGCCGGGAGGAGGATAAGGCCGGGAGGAGGATAAGGCCGGGGGGAGGATAAGGCTGGGGGGAGGATAAGGCCGGGGGGAGGATAAGGCTGGGGTTGAGGGGGAGGCTAGGGGAGGATAAGGCTAGGGGGAGGATAAGGCTAAGGTTGAGGAGAAGACTAGGGGGAAGATGGGGGAGGATAAGGCTGGAGGGAGGATAAGGGTTGATGAGGAGAAGACGGGGGAGGATAAGGCTGGATGGAGGATAAGGCTGGGGGGAGGACAAGGGTTGAGGAGAAGGCTGGGGGAGGATAAGGCTGGGGGAAGGATACGGGTTGAGAAGACTAGGGGGAGGACAAGGCTAGGGTTGAGGGGAGGCTAAGGGGAGGATAAGGCTAGGGTTGAGGGGAAGGCTTGGGGGAGGATAAGGTTGGGGGGAGGATAAGGTTTGAGGAGAAGACGGGGGAGGGTAAGACTAGGGTTGAGGGGAAGGCTAGGAGGAGGATAAGGCTGGGTGGGAGGATAAGGATTGAGGAGAGTGCTAGGGGGAGGATAAGGCTAGGGGAGGATACGGGTTTAGGAGAAGACGGGGGAGGATAAGGCTAGGGTTGAGGGGGAGGCTAGGGTTGAGGGGAAGGCTGGAGGGAGGATAAGGCTGGGGGGAGGACAAGGGTTGAGGAGAAGACTAGGGGGAGGATAAGGGTTGAGGAGAAGACTGGGGGGAGGATAAGGCCAGGGTTTAGGGGAAGGCTAGGGGGAGGATAAGGCTGGGGGAGGATAAGGGTTGAGGAGCAGACTGGGGGGTAAGGCTAGAAGTTGAGGGGAGGATAAGGCTAGGGGGAGGATAAGGCTAGGGAGAGGATAAGACTAGGGGGAGGATAAGGAAGGAAAGGAGCTGTGTGTGTGAGAACAGAGATGTTGGTTATGAAGAAAAAAAATCTGGCCAGCGAGCTGTTACTGTCGGCTGGAGAAGCTCAGCGCACACACTATATACCTGTACTACACTAAATCACACACTATATACTTGTACTACACTAAATCACACACTATATACCTGTACTACACTAAATCACACACTATATACATGTACTACACTAAATCACACACTATATACCTGTACTACACTAAATCACACACTATATATACCTGTACTACACTAAATCACACACTATATACCTGTACTACACTAAATCACACACTATATATTATCAATCAGGCAAGTCAGGCTATAGTCTGTGTAGGCAACAACCTTTGTTGACAAACTTACCTGCTGCACAATTTACATATATATGGGCCTAAAGTGTTTATTAATACACTTGTTGGCAAGTTATAACTGGCCAACAAGTGGCCTTGCTCACAAAACCTATAGCTGATGAGTCCATTGTGGCACTTTCCATGTGTTGAAAATGAATACAACAGGTCTATTCTCATCTCAACAATCAGGCAATACAATACTGTTTTCCTGGCATACAAAACTCACTTTTGGCTGACTGCACATTTTGACTTTTCCTTGGCATTTCATTTGTCATTTGGAATTAGTTTTCCCCACGCCCCTCCTCCCAACAGTTGCCTGACCAAGTGTTTTGTCCACCAACTGGTCTTCATTCAATCACATATTGTAAGCTAGTGATACCGCATCAAAACGTAATTATGCAACATGGATTAACCACACAGCTTTACAACTCCCCATTCCACCGTTTAATGTACGACACGGGGAGAGAAAAACTCAATCTGTCTATTGTCCGCAGAGAACCTAGTGGCCTGTGGGCCTGTTTTAAATTGAAAGGATTAAACATAGCAAAGTCCGCCAGTGGCAGCCGGAATTGGTGTGATGGGTGGGGGGAGGGGATGCCTCGGTCCGTTCCCTTTGTGACAATATTTATTCAGTATTCTGAGATGGTAAAAAGGGAACTTGTTTCAATATTTATGTTTGTGGTCTAACAAGAAATCCATGCAGTCTTTCCAAACCCCCCCAGTCTGCCCCCCCCCCACATACACTTTGAGACTCTGAAAACCTGCACATTAACACGTTTTTCATTTCTCAAATACAGTCAGGCTGTGTGTGCGTTCACATGTCTAACAGATTTTTCTACACGTTATCTGAAGTATTACATTTAACATTTAAGTCATTTAGCAGACGCTCTTTTCCAGCAGTATTTCTAAGGTGGTCCTTACGAGTCATATCTGGTTACCTGTGTGTCAACGGACGCCTGCCTGTATGTCCTGCTCCCAGAGTGACCATTCATTGTACAATGACCTCCGATAAGGTTGTCCTGGCTTGGTCTGTCGAGTTTCGGTCTGTTGAGTTGGGTTGCGTCGAGTTTCTTTGGGTCGAGTTAAGACTACAAAAATAAAATCTATCTTATCAAGACCTTTTCCCTCTTGTATTAAGACAAAGTTAGATGTTCTTGTTTTGAGTTGATTACCCACAAGACAATCTGACTTGGATGAAGATGATCTGTAGAATCAGAAGGGAAGTTAGCAGGCAGGTGCTGTATACGTATATGGTTAATACGGCTACCTCACGTGTTGTTGTTTATTCTCTACCTGCTGTGTGTGTGTGTGTGTGTGTGTGTGTGTGTGTGTGTGTGTGTGTGTGTGTGTGTGTGTGTGTGTGTGTGTGTGTGTGTGTGTGTGTGTGTGTGTGTGTGTGTGTGTGTGTGCGTGCGTGCGTGCGTGCGTGCGTGCGTGCGTGCGTGCGTGCGTGCGTGCGTGCGTGTGTGTGTGTGTGTGTGAGTGAGAGTGTGCGAGAGAGAGAGAGAGAGAGAGATGGACGGTGTGTGTGTGTGTGTCTGTGTGTGTGTGTGTGTGTGTGTGTGTGTGTGTGTGTGTGTGTGTGTGTGTGTGTGTGTGTGTGTGTGTGTGTGTGTGTGTGTGTGTGTGTGTGTGTGTGTGTGTGTGTGTGTGAGAGAGAGAGAGAGGGAGATTGAGAGAGAGAGGGAGAGAGAGAGAAAGAGATGGAGGATGTGTGTCTGTGAGTGTGTGTGTGTGTGTGTGTGTAAGAGAGAGACATGGAGGGTGTGTGTCTGTGTGTGAGAGAGAGAGAGAGAGATGGAGTGTGTGTGTGTGTGTGTGTGTGTGTGTGTGTGTGTGTGTGTGTGTGTGTGTGTGTGTGTGTGTGTGTGTGTGTGTGAGAGGGAGATGGAGATGGAGTGTGTGTGTGTTCTCTCCATGTGAGAAGGATGCCAGGCTACTTATTCCTAGAGGTGGCATCCAGGAATAACACCCCACCTGATCATTAATCTCTCACCCTGGAGATACACATACACTCATGTGTAGACATACACACACACACACATACACTCATGTGTAGACATACACACACACACATACACTCATGTGTAGACATACACACACACCGACTGTTGATTTAGCAGCGCGTTCAGTAGGAAATCTGTCTGGGTAGGTAGTACACAGCCTCAACTCACATTCCCCTGCCCCCCTCAATCAGGGCTTGTTCGGGTGGTGTGTGAGAGAGTGTGTGTGGGGCAGGGTGGTGGGTGGGGTGTGTGGCACATTGGAATTCGAGGTTGGGTAGAGTATGTCAGAGAGAAAAGAGGTCTCTGTTCTGTGTATGTGTTTGTGTGTGTGTTTTCAGATGGAGGGTGTTTGCTGTTTGGCTGCAGGGGCACACTGCCTACCTGATAGAGGAGAGGATGGCACAGCATGATGCAGTACAGCAAGTACTTTGACATCCTTCCTCTCACAGCATGATGCAGTACAGCAAGTACTTTGACATCCTTCCTCTCACAGCATGATGCAGTACAGCAAGTACTTTGACATCCTTCCTCTCACAGCATGATGCAGTACATGAAGTACTTTGACATCCTTCCTCTCACAGCATGATGCAGTACATGAAGTACTTTGACATCCTTCCTCTCACAGCATGATGCAGTACATGAAGTACTTTGACATCCTTCCTCTCACAGCATGTTGCAGTACATGAAGTACTTTGACATCCTTCCTCTCACAGCATGATGCAGTACATGAAGTACTTTGACATCCTTCCTCTCACAGCATGTTGCAGTACATGAAGTACTTTGACATCCTTCCTCTCACAGCATGATGCAGTACAGGAAGTACTTTGACATCCTTTCTCTCACAGCATGATGCAGTACAGGAAGTACTTTGACATCCTTTCTCTCACAGCATGATGCAGTACAGGAAGTACTTTGACATCATTCTCTCTGTTTTACTCTGTCAGGTGTTCTCTAATCGAAGCCTGAGGTCGGCAGTACTGCTAGTTATCTTTCCCCCCAATAGTTAGTTAATTGATTGATTAATGTCATTGATTGGTTAGTCCACTCAACCAGGTCTGAATCATTCCCCCATTAGAGGGGAAGAATGGCAACCAGCAGTCCATCTTACCTCAAGGATTTGTGGAATGGGTGATGATCATGACGAAGACCTGCCCTTAATGTCGGAAAGGATGGATTGATGCATGTCTAAAGTATTGAAACAAGCAAAGGAGAAAACCTTTGGGAAATGGAATGTGTCCGCAGTCTGAAGCTACATTCATTAGTAGAGTGATTACACACACACATTCAGCATGCACAGCCTAGCAGGAACACTGTATGCTGTGTAAGGCAGCTCTTCAACATCCTGCAGTAAAGGGGTGTTTGCTATACGAGGGAACATGAGGAGAAAAGAGGAATTCATGTTGCTGTTTATTTGAGCTTTGGCAAAATCCAAACTTGAACTGTTGCACCAGCCAAGCAGCAACGCGCACACACACACACACACACACACACACACACACACACACACACACACACACACACACACACACACACACACACACACACACACACACACACACACACACACACACACACACACACACACACACACACAGTCTACCCATATCAAGGTGTATTTGTTTTTCCCTGCCCACCGTTTTACAGTGTAGGTCCTCCCAAAGCAGGTATTTCCCCCCTACACACGCACACACACACACACACACACACACACACACACACACACACACACACACACACACACACAGTCGTGGCAGTGGTACAGAGGGTGGCTGTCTGTGGTTTGAGTTTGAAGCCGTTGCATTGATAACCAGTAGCTGTGACTGGGAGACTGTGTGTCCGTCCCGCCTCGCTCTCCTCCTCTCCTCCACTCCTCCTCTCCTCCTCTCCTCCTCTCCTCCCTCGACCAGTCACTCTCTCTTCTTTTCCTCCTCTCCTCCCTCACCCAGTCACTATCTCCTCCTCTTTCCTCTCGCCTAGTCAATCTCCTCCTCCCTCGCCCAGTCACTATCTCCTCCTCTCTCCCCTCGCCTAGTCACTCTCTCCTGGGCCACCGCTCCAGGACTGCTCTCCCTCTTCTCTGGTGCTAAGGTCGTTTTTGGTCCCTTTTTGGTACTTTTTGGGTCCTGTTCCAGTTGGATCTTTCAGTCATCATGATACCCTCTCCGCCATTGTTCCTGTTGCTGCTCGGCCTCATGGGAGCGCATGCCACCCCTCCCGTGTCCGTGGACCTCCGCACCGCTGCCGCCATGGGTAAGAACCTCCTGACCTCTAACCCTGACACATAATCTAAAACCTAAACATTAATTGTATCCCTTAACCTCTTACCGTTAGTTATAACCCATATTGCCTCCACAATGGGTCAAGAATCATGATCCACTGACTTGGACTGTTCGCCCAACCCTAACCCCTAACCCCTAACCCATTATTCCTAACCCCAGTTTGCCCCTGACCCCAAATGGTGCAGTCACTTAGCCTCAGAGCCCCCTAAACAACCATCGTACCCTTTCCTAACCCCTAAATCTCTCCATCTTTCAGTCTTTCCTCCTCCTGGTGGTGTCTGCTGTGTAGAGTGGAACAGCCAGAGTGGGTTCTAGAGATAGATTATATGGCTGCTGGTCTAAGGCACTGCAGTCCCTGGTTCGAATCCAGACTGCATCACATCCGGCTGTAATTGGAAGTCCCGTAGGGCGGTGCACAACTGGCCCAGCGGCGTCCGGGTTTGGCTGGAGTAGGACATCATTGTAAATAAGAATTTGTTCTTAACTGACTTGCCTAGTTAAATAAAGTTTACATAAAAATAGAATCACACAGAGAAATCTGTCTCAATGATTGTTGGTGTTACAAGCTGGTGCTGGTTCGAAGCTCTTTAGGGCATAGAGGTGGATAGAGTTCTAGCTGTATGTGGTTGGATACTGACTCCAATTGAGTCAGTCAGGGAACATTGAATGGATGTTATAGTTTCAAAGTATTTGTTTTTGTGTTATAATAGTTTATTAAGAGTTTGTTGCTTGTGGGAAGTGTCAGTGTGCTTGCAAGTTTGGTGTTGGTATAAGTATTGTAATGAATTGTTAAGTTAGGTGTTCAAGTGTGTGTGGTTGTGTATGTGTGTGTGTTGGATGTTAGAGGAGGTACTGTATAAACTGCTGCAGTGAGGGAGCGATGGAGGTGAAGGGGGAGAAGGGAGATCAGTGATGTTGCATAAACATAGGGTATGAACAATCACATACAGCTACACTCTACTACGTACAGCTACACTCTACTACGTACAGCTACACTCTACTACATACAGCTACACTCTACTACATACAGCTACACTCTACTACATACAGCTACACTCTACTACGTACAGCTACACTCTACTACGTACAGCTACACTCTACTACGTACAGCTACACTCTACTACGTACAGCTACACTCTACTACGTACAGCTACACTCTACTACATACAGCTACACTCTACTACATACAGCTACACTCTACTACATACAGCTACACTCTACTACATACAGCTACACTCTACTACATACAGCTACACTCTACTACGTACAGCTACACTCTGCTACATACAGCTACACTCTACTACATACAGCTACACTCTATTACATACATCTACACTCTACTACGTACAGCTACACTCTACTACGTACAGCTACACTCTACTACATACAGCTAACGTACAGCTACATTCTACTGCATACAGCTACACTCTACTACGTACAGCTACACTCTACTACGTACAGCTACACTCTACTACATACAGCTAACGTACAGCTACACTCTACGTACAGCTACACTCCTCTCTCTCTCCCTCGTTCTATACTGCCTCTCTCTCTCTACTGCCTCTCTCTCTCCCTCATTCTCCACTGCCTCTCTCTCTCTCCCTCGTTCTCTACTGCCCCTCTCTCTCCCTCGTTCTCTACTGCCTCTCTCTCTACTGCCTCTCTCTACTGCCTCTCTCTCTACTGCCTCTCTCTCTCCCTCGTTCTCTACTGCCCCTCTCTCTCCCTCGTTCTCTACTGCCTCTCTCTCTACTGCCTCTCTCTACTGCCTCTCTCTCTACTGCCTCTCTCTCTCCCTCGTTCTCTACTGCCCCTCTCTCTCCCTCATTCTCTACTGCCTCTCTCTCTACTGCCTCTCTCTCTCCCTCGTTCTCTACTGCCCCTCTCTCTCCCTCGTTCTCTACTGCCTCTCTCTCTACTGCCTCTCTCTCTCCCTCGTTCTCTACTGCCCCTCTCTCTCCCTCGTTCTCTACTGCCCCTCTCTCCCTCGTTCTCTACTGCCTCTCTCTCTACTGCCTCTCTCTCTACTGCCTCTCTCTCTACTGCATCTCTCTCCCTCGTTCTCTACTGCCTCTCTCTCTCCCTCGTTCTCTACTGCCTCTCTCTTTCTACTGCCTCGATCTCTCCCGCCTCTCTCTCTACTGCCTCTCTCTGTCTACTGCCTCTCTCTCTACTGCCTTTCTCTCTCCCTCATTCTCTACTGCCTCTCTCTCTCTACTGCCTCTCTCCCTCGTTCTCTACTGCCCCTCTCTCTACTGCCTCTCTCTCTCCCTCATTCTCTACTGCCTCTCTCTCTACTGCCTCTCTCTCTCCCTCGTTCTCTACTGCCCCTCTCTCTCCCTCGTTCTCTACTGCCTCTCTCTCTACTGCCTCTCTCTCTCCCTCATTCTCTACTGCCTCTCTCTCTCCCTCGTTCTCTACTGCCTCTCTCTCTACTGCCTCTCTCTCTACTGCATCTCTCTCCCTCGTTCTCTACTGCCTCTCTCTCTCCCTCGTTCTCTACTGCCTCTCTCTCTACTGCCTCTCTCTACTGCCTCTCTCTCTACTGCCTCTCTCTCTCCCTCGTTCTCTACTGCCCCTCTCTCTCCCTCGTTCTCTACTGCCTCTCTCTCTACTGCCTCTCTCTCTCCCTCGTTCTCTACTGCCCCTCTCTCTCCCTCGTTCTCTACTGCCTCTCTCTCTACTGCCTCTCTCTCTCCCTCGTTCTCTACTGCCCCTCTCTCTCCCTCGTTCTCTACTGCCTCTCTCTCTACTGCCTCTCTTTCTACTGCCTCTCTCTCTCCCTCATTCTCTACTGCCTCTCTCTCTCCCTCGTTGTCTATGACTCACTGTGACGCTCTCTATTTCTCGCTCTAGCTTGCTGTATTGTGTGTATTTTACTTTGTTGAGGTGACAGTAGACTGAGCTGTTTTTGGAAAACGTATCTTCTCCCTCTCATCATCTTCATCATCATTGTATCTATAACTCAAAATCATCTAAGGCTTCCTCTCAGTCTGGTTCAGTCTGGTTCCGGGTGATTAATACACCCAGACTCATTGACCTCTCATTCTCTCCCTCTATCTTGTCTCCCTTTCACACCATCCATCCCTTCCTCCCTCCCTAATACCCCACTCTCTCGCTCTCTCTCTTTGCCCCTCCCATTATTTGCTCCTCCCTCTTACCTTTCACCTCACTCCTTGCATCCTCATACCTGGTTCTCACTCCCCCTCCCCACGCTTTCACTCCCCCACCTCTACAAATCCCTCCTCTCTCAATTGAATTCAAAGAGAATATGAACAGCAGAATTGACCAGCCATTGAAGCCATTTTTAGCCCTTTTCTGAATAGGAATTTGAATAGTAGTAATCATTGTCACTAATAATAATCAATCCCCCCCCCCTCCAGCGGCAGGTCTGTGTAACACTCGCCCTACAGACCTGGTGTTCATCGTGGACAGCAGTAGGAGCGTGCGTCCGTCAGAGTTCGAGCAGGTCAAGGTGTTCCTGGCCAAGGTCATCGAGGGACTGGATGTTGGACCTGACGCCACACGGGTCGGAGTGGTCAACTATGCCAGCCGCGTCAAGAATGAGGTGTGTGTGTTTGAGTGGTGAGATATAGAATTTTGATGGACTCCATAACTGTCCTGACATTCACTGATGTCCACACGTTCTGTATGCTGCCCCCTTCTGACTCTCCTGAGTACTACATCACCTCTGTGTTGTCCCCAAAAGTTCCAAGATAATCTATTTAGGATGTACTCACACACACTCACACTCACACACACACACACACTCACACACACACACCTAACTCTTGTCTCTCTCCAGCTGTCTCTGAAGACCCATAAAACCAAGGCAGGTCTGGTAAAGGCTGTGACTAAGATTGAGCCCCTGTCCACTGGCACCATGACCGGCCTTGCTATCCAGTTCGCCCTCAACGTAGCTTTCAGCGAGGCTGAGGGCGCCCGCGTCAAGTCCCCAGACATCAGCAAGGTAGGTTAGACGCACACCAGACCTGGGTTCAAATCCTATCTGAAATCTTTAAAATACTTACATTTTCTTTAGCCTGCCTGTAGTGCCAGATGGGTGGGTTTTACATTTTTGGGACTTTTGTATTTGGTCCATTGCAGCAGGCAAGCTTAATCAAACACCGTGGCCTTTACACAACCCTTATCGCCATTTTGTGTCTCAGCGACCGGCTGCTGTTTAATGTCTGCATGACCTAACCTGGTTCCTGTTAATCAACTAGTCTATCCAACTAATGTCGTATCGTTGCCATATGTCCTCCAGGTGGCCATCATTGTGACAGACGGTCGTCCCCAGGACAACGTAAAGGATGTGGCGGCACGTGCCCGGGATGCGGGTATCGAGCTATACGCCATTGGCGTAGGGCGTGTAGACCTGAATACGCTGAAGCAGATCGCCAGCGAGCAGCTGGACGACCACGTGGACTACGTAGAGAGCTACTCAGTCATCGAGAAACTCACCAAGAAGTTCCAGGAGGCTTTCTGTGGTGAGAGAGGGAGGGAGAGGGAAAGACAGAGAGGGAGGGAGAGGGAGGGAAATACAGGAAGGACAGAGAGGGAGGGAAATACAGGAAGGACAGAGAGGGAGGGAGAGGGAGGGAAAGACAGGAAGGACAGAGAGGGAGGGAGAGGGAGGGAAAGACAGGAAGGACAGAGAGGGAGGGAAAGACAGGAAGGACAGAGAGGGAGGGAAATACAGGAAGGACAGAGAGGGAGGGAGAGGGAGGGAAAGACAGGAAGGACAGAGAGGGAGGGAGAGGGAGGGAAAGACAGGAAGGACAGAGAGGGAGGGAGAGGGAGGGAAAGACAGGAAGGACAGAGAGGGAGGGAAAGACAGGAAGGACAGAGAGGGAGGGAAAGACAGGAAGGACAGAGAGGGAGGGAAAGACAGGAAGGACAGAGAGGGAGGGAAAGACAGGAAGGACAGAGAGGGAGGGAAAGACAGGAAGGACAGAGAGGGAGGGAAAGACAGGAAGGACAGAGAGGGAGGGAAAGACAGGAAGGACAGAGAGGGAGGGAAAGACAGGAAGGACAGAGAGGCAGGGAGAGGGAGGGAAAGACAGGAAGGACAGAGAGGGAGGGAGAGGGAAAGACAGGAAGGACAGAGAGGGGGGGAAAGACAGGAAGGACAGAGAAGGGGGAGAAAGAGGGAAATACAGAGAAGGGGGAGAAAGAGGGAATGAAAGAGATGGTAATCATAAGATGGCCATACTAGAAAAGACTAACATTGCAATATGGTCTGATATGTTACTGATAAGTGGTCTGTTCTAGTGTGGCCTATTGACAAGGAGAGAGGATGTGTTTGACAAGGAGATGGGATGTGTTTGACAAGGAGGGAGGATGTGTTTGACAAGGAGATGGGATGTGTTTGACAAGGAGAGAGGATGTGTTTGACAAGGAGAGAGGATGTGTTTGACAAGGAGAGAGGATGTGTTTGACAAGGAGAGAGGATGTGTTTGACAAGGAGATGGGATGTGTTTGACAAGGAGATGGGATGTGTTTGACAAGGAGAGAGGATGTGTTTGACAAGGAGATGGGATGTGTTTGACAAGGAGATGGGATGTGTTTGACAAGGAGAGAGGATGTGTTTGACAAGGAGAGAGGATGTGTTTGACAAGGAGAGAGGATGTGTTTGACAAGGAGAGAGGATGTGTTTGACAAGGAGAGAGGATGTGTTTGACAAGGAGATGGGATGTGTTTGACAAGGAGATGGGATGTGTTTGACAAGGAGAGAGGATGTGTTTGACAAGGAGAGAGGATGTGTTTGACAAGGAGAGAGGATGTGTTTGACAAGGAGATGGGATGTGTTTGACAAGGAGATGGGATGTGTTTGACAAGGAGAGAGGATGTGTTTGACAAAGGAGGGAAAGAGAGAGGATGTGTTTGACAAGGAGAGAAGGAGAGAGGATGTGTTTGACAAGGAGAGAGGATGTGTTTGACAAGGAGAGAGGATGTGTTTGACAAGGAGATGGGATGTGTTTGACAAGGAGATGGGATGTGTTTCACAAGGAGAGAGGATGTGTTTGACAAGGAGAGAGGATGTGTTTGACAAGGAGAGAGGATGTGTTTGACAAGGAGATGGGATGTGTTTGACAAGGAGAGAGGATGTGTTTGACAAGGAGAGAGGATGTGTTTGACAAGGAGAGAGGATGTGTTTGACAAGGAGATGGGATGTGTTTGACAAGGAGATGGGATGTGTTTGACAAGGAGATGGGATGTGTTTGACAAGGAGATGGGATGTGTTTGACAAGGAGATGGGATGTGTTTGACAAGGAGAGAGAATGTGTTTGACAAGGAGAGAGAATGTGTTTGACAAGGAGATGGGATGTGTTTGACAAGGAGATGGGATGTGTTTGACAAGGAGATGGGATGTGTTTGACAAGGAGATGGGATGTGTTTGACAAGGAGAGAGAATGTGTTTGACAAGGAGATGGGATGTGTTTGACAAGGAGATGGGATGTGTTTGACAAGGAGATGGGATGTGTTTGACAAGGAGAGAGGATGTGTTTGACAAGGAGAGAGGATGTGTTTGACAAGGAGAGAGGATGTGTTTGACAAGGAGAGAGGATGTGTTTGACAAGGAGAGAGGATGTGTTTGACAAGGAGAGAGGATGTGTTTGACAGAGGGAGGGAGGGTGTGTTTGACGGAGGGAGGGAGGATGTGTTTGACAAGGAGAGAGGATGTGTTTGACAAGGAGAGAGGATGTGTTTGACAAGAAGAGAGGATGTGTTTGACAAGGAGAGAGGATGTGTTTGACAAGGAGAGAGGATGTGTTTGACAAGGAGAGAGGATGTGTTTGACAAGGAGAGAGGATGTGTTTGACAAGGAGAGAGAATGTGTTTGACAAGGAGAGAGGATGTGTTTGACAAGGAGAGAGGATGTGTTTGACAAGGAGAGAGGATGTGTTTGACAAGGAGAGGGGATGTGTTTGACAAGGAGAGAGGATGTGTTTGACAAGGAGAGAGGATGTGTTTGACAAGGAGAGAGGATGTGTTTGACAAGGAGATGGGATGTGTTTGACAAGGAGATGGGATGTGTTTGACAAGGAGAGAGGATGTGTTTGACAGAGGGAGGGAGGGTGTGTTTGACGGAGGGAGGGAGGATGTGTTTGACAGAGGGAGGGAGGATGTGTTTGACAGAGGGAGGGAGGATGTGTTTGACAGAGGGAGGGAGGGTGTGTTTGACGGAGGGAGGGAGGATGTGTTTGACAGAGGGAGGGAGGATGTGTTTGACGGAGGGAGGGAGGATGTGTTTGACGGAGGGAGGGAGGATGTGTTTGACAGAGGGAGGGAGGATGTGTTTGACAGAGGGAGGGAGGATGTGTTTGACGGAGGGAGGGAGGATGTGTTTGACAGAGGGAGGGAGGATGTGTTTGACAAGGAGAGAGGATGTGTTTGACAGAGGGAGGGAGGATGTGTTTGACAAAGGAGGGAAGGAGAGAGGATGTGTTTGACAGAGGGAGGGAGGATGTGTTTGACAGAGGGAGGGAGGATGTGTTTGACAGAGGGAGGGAGGATGTGTTTGACAGAGGGAGGGAGGATGTGTTTGACAGAGGGAGGGAGGATGTGTTTGACAGAGGGAGGGAGGATGTGTTTGACAGAGGGAGGGAGGATGTGTTTGACAGAGGGAGGGAGGATGTGTTTGACGGAGGGAGGGAGGATGTGTTTGACAGAGGGAGGGAGGATGTGTTTGACAGAGGGAGGGAGGATGTGTTTGACGGAGGGAGGGAGGATGTGTTTGACAGAGGGAGGGAGGATGTGTTTGACGGAGGGAGGGAGGATGTGTTTGACAGAGGGAGGGAGGATGTGTTTGACAAGGATAGAGGATGTGTTTGACAAGGAGAGAGGATGTGTTTGACAAGGAGAGAGGATGTGTTTGACAAGGAGATGGGATGTGTTTGACAAGGAGATGGGATGTGTTTGACAAGGAGAGAGGATGTGTTTGACAGAGGGAGGGAGGGTGTGTTTGACGGAGGGAGGGAGGATGTGTTTGACAGAGGGAGGGAGGATGTGTTTGACAGAGGGAGGGAGGATGTGTTTGACAGAGGGAGGGAGGGTGTGTTTGACGGAGGGAGGGAGGATGTGTTTGACAGAGGGAGGGAGGATGTGTTTGACGGAGGGAGGGAGGATGTGTTTGACGGAGGGAGGGAGGATGTGTTTGACAGAGGGAGGGAGGATGTGTTTGACAGAGGGAGGGAGGATGTGTTTGACGGAGGGAGGGAGGATGTGTTTGACAGAGGGAGGGAGGATGTGTTTGACAGAGGGAGGGAGGATGTGTTTGACAGAGGGAGGGAGGATGTGTTTGACAGAGGGAGGGAGGATGTGTTTGACAGAGGGAGGGAGGATGTGTTTGACAGAGGGAGGGAGGATGTGTTTGACAGAGGGAGGGAGGATGTGTTTGACAGAGGGAGGGAGGATGTGTTTGACAGAGGGAGGGAGGATGTGTTTGACGGAGGGAGGGAGGATGTGTTTGACAAAGGAGGGAAGGAGAGAGGATGTGTTTGACAGAGGGAGGGAGGATGTGTTTGACGGAGGGAGGGAGGGGGATTGGAGAGAAGTCTTCACCATCATAGTCCTTTTCTTCATCCTCACCAAAGGATTTGGTGGGTGTGGCTAGGGTAAGGTGTCATTCTTCAGTAACTCCTCCTCCTCTGAGGGGTGAGACTGAAGCTTCTGATTAGTGTTCCACTAGTGTTAATCAAATCAAACCTCCAATCAGCTCCAGCCTTGGGGGGGCCATTTGCTAGCTGTTTGAATGGCACTTGTATATAGCCAATCATGTTGGATGACCCTCCCGGGGGTGGAGCTGCATGTAAACAGGGATGGCTTCATATTGGACGAGCCTATACCTGACAGTGACATAATTTGGAAACTACCATTTACCTTTTCTAATTCCAATTTCCACATTTATTTTCAATTTGGACAATAAAGCTATTTGGACTAAAGCAGGTATAAATCTCTCCAAACTCTCCCACCCCTGTCTCTTTAAAGATCCACTGTCTTCTACAACAAACATCAGATTCCCGTAGATCCTACCGGATTCCTTTTAAATCACTAGATCTCAGTGGATCCTTAAAATCAACTGTAGATTTTCCTCCAGTTTTCAAACTGACATAGTGTTATTCTGTCCCCTAACCCCCACCACCCCACCCCTGTGGTGTGTGTGTCTGCGAGTGTGCTTCTACATGTGCCTGCATGTGTGTGTGTATCTGTGTGTGTGTCTGTGCGTACCTCCTGTGAATGTGTGTCTGTGCGTACCTCCTGTGTCTGTGCGTACCTCCTGTGTCTGTGCGTACCTCCTGTGTCTGTGCGTACCTCCTGTGTCTGTGCGTACCTCCTGTGTCTGTGCGTACCTCCTGTGTCTGTGCGTACCTCCTGTGTCTGTGCGTACCTCCTGTGTCTGTGTGTCTGTGCGTACCTCCTGTGTATGTGTGTCTGTGCGTACCTCCTGTGTATGTGTGTCTGTGCGTACCTCCTGTGTATGTGTGTCTGTGCGTACCTCCTGTGTATGTGTGTCTGTGCATGCCTAAACACAGTGGCGGACCTGTGTGCCACTGGAGATCATGACTGTCAGCAGGTATGCATCAGCGCACCAGGGTCATTCAAGTGTGCCTGCAAGGAGGGCTTCAGTCTACTGGAGGATGGCAAAAGCTGCAGCGGTGAGTGTGTGTGTGTGTGTGTGTGTGTGTGTGTGTGTGTGTGTGTGAGAGAGAGAGAGTAAGTCTGTGTGTGTGTGAGAGAGAATTATAGAATGTATGAGTATTGTAGAATTTGAGTGTGATGTGTAAACATCCCCCTCGTCCCCCCAGCCTGCAGTAATGCCGCCACAGACGTGGTGTTCCTGATCGATGGTTCTAAGAGTGTGCGTCCAGAGAACTTTGAGCTGGTCAAGAAGTGGATCAACCAGATCGTAGACAAACTGGACGTCTCCGAGACCAAGGCTCATGTTGGACTGGTCCAGTACTCCAGCTCTGTCAAACAGGTGTGTGTGTGTTTTAATAACATGAGATTACAGGATTACAATTTGAGGTTCACTTTATTTATTTATTATTGTGAGAAACCTTTGACTAACTGTGATAACTCACAACCTCCTCACCCTCCCGTCTCAGGAGTTCCCTCTGGGACGTTACAACAACAAGAAAGACCTAAAGGACGCAGTGAAGAAGATGGCCTACATGGAGAGGGGGACCATGACAGGACAGGCCCTGCGCTACCTGACCGACAGCAGCTTTGCACCAGCCGGTGGGGCACGGCCCGGGGTGGCCAAGGTCGGCATTGTGTTCACCGATGGACGTAGCCAGGACTACATCGGAGACGCCGCCAAGAAGGCCAAGGAGCAAGGTGAGGGAGGGAAGAAGGAAGAGTGTTTAAGTGTGTGTGTGAAAGGATTTATGAATGCATGTGTAGTCATCTCCAAGGGTCAGTCACGTTTATTTTGTGACGTTTTACTGTGGATCCACTCTGCATGAGGTATTAAAGTGTGTGTATGTCTCTAATCATGGTCTTTCTAAAACCCAACCCCCTCTCCCCCCTCGCCCTCTCCCTCCCCTACTCCCCCCACCCCCCCGCTCTCTCCCTCCTCGCTCTCTCCCCCCCACCCCCCCGCTCTCTCCCTCCCACCCCCCCGCTCTCTCCCTCTCACCCTCTCGCTCTCTCCCCCCACTCCCTCTCACCCTCCCTCCCCTCGCTCTCTCCCCTCCCCTCGCTCTCTCCCCTCCCCTCACTCTCTCCCCTCCCCTCACTCTCTCCCCTCCCCTCACTCCTCTCTCCCTCCCCTCGCTCTCCCTCCCCTCGCTCCCTCCCCTCGCTCTCCCTCCCCCCGCTCCCTCCCCTCGCTCTCCCTCCCCCCTCTCTCCCTCCCCTCGCTCTCCCTCCCCTCGCTCTCTCTCTAGGTTTTAGGATGTATGCTGTGGGCGTGGGTAATGCTGTAGAGGATGAGTTGAGGGAGATAGCATCACAGCCAACAGGAGAACACTACTTCTACACTGCAGACTTTAAAGCCATGACAGCCATCGCTAAGAAGCTGCAGATAAACATCTGTCAAGGTCTGACACACACACATACACACACACCAACACACATTCACACACACACCTGTTTGACAGAGCTGGAGTACTGGACCAGTCCAACGTGAGCCTTGGTCTCGGAGACACGATCTGGTTGATCCACTTCTTGACCAGCTGCAAGGTTCTCTGGACGCACACTCTCGCAGACCATTGTTTAGGAACACCACGTCTGTGGCGGCATTACTGCAGGCTGGGGGGACGAGGGGGGATGAGGGGTATTAAACAAATACACACCACACTCAAAACTCTACACATATATTTAATCATTCTCTCTCATTTAATCACACACACAGAATGTCTTCCCTGCTCATAAGGTAAATCTCCACTACCCTATGTGACTATGCTGTCTGTCTTTACGGAGGAGGACTCATGTGAATGTGACTATATGCTGTCTGTCTTTACAGAGGAGGACCCATGTGAATGTGACTTTATGCTGTCTGTCTTTACAGAGGAGGACCCATGTGATTGTGACTTTATGCTGTCTGTCTTTACAGAGGAGGACCCATGTGAATGTGACTCTGTCGTTAAGTTCCAGAAAAAAGTAGAAGAAGCCTTACAGGCACTTACGAAAAAACATATCCTTTACAAGAGTGTGAGAGTACAGTAAAAATGTTGTTACCACTGTGTTACATCTGCCTTGCTGTGGTTTCCTTGACTCCGATTTCACTGGAGGGCGTGTCGAAGAGGATCGCTGCACTGGAGAACAAGATTGTCTGAGGATACACACACATACCCCAAACACACACCCTGTTTTTACTTCCTGTTGAGTCTGAAGAGGAGTTTATGACCTCTGAGCTTTGACCCCCGCCCCAGTTCTCTTTAGCACCCCTCTCTTTCTGCCTCACCTTGTCCATCACTGGGTTTCCTGGAGATGGAGCACCGGTCACCATGGTAACTCATCTTCTGTCTGTGCCTCTGAAAGTCTCCCCCCATAGGCAGCCTGTGTGTGCGTTAATAAAAGTCTTCCCTCATAGGGAACCGGTGTTTGTAACACTGAAGGGTCCTATCTTTAAGGCGGCCTGTGTGTGCGCAATGTATAGTCTTCCCCAAAGGCAGCTTGTGTCTTGTCATTCCCAGTGGAACAGGACATCAGTTCCATTGATCATTTTGTTGTTGTGTGTCTCTCCCTGCATCTCTCACTCATGTCTTTCTTTCCCCTGTTGTCACCATACGAAGGTATCTATTTTGTATGGAATATATATATAAAAGGTAATTTAATATAAGATTGGTCTTAAAGATACATGTGCTGATGATGTTTTTATTTTCCTAAATAAAGACATTTCAGGAAGTATACATTGTTAATAGAAGTGGAGAAGGTATGATACAACTGACGTCATCGTGATCATGAGCTACACAGTGTGAGGAACAGTGTTCACTGGGAGGACTGAAAATCAAATCTCATTTTATTTGTCACATTCACATGTTTAGCAAATGTTATTGTGAGTGTAGCTCAATGCTTGTGTCTCCAACAGTGCAGTAATAGCTAACAATTTCACAACAATACACACAAATCTAAAGTAAAGGAATGGAGTTATAGAATATATAAATATTTGGGCGAGCGATGTCAGAGCGGCATAGTATAAGATACAGTAGAATAGGATAGAATACAATAGATGAGATGAGTAATGCAAAATATGTAAACATTATTAACTCTTAGTGATCCTTCGCGCGCCAATCCCGTTAATGGGATTGATTTGACAACACCCAGTGAAATAGCAGCGCGCCAAATTCAAAAACAGAAATACTCATAATAATAATTCATAAATCATACAGGTCTTGTTTTTAAATTTTTTATTTTACCCCTTTTTCTCCCCAATTTCGTGGTATCCAATTGTTAGTAGCTACTATCTTGTCTCATCGCTACAACTCCCGTACGGGCTCGGGAGAGACGAAGGTTGAAAGTCATGCGTCCTCCGATACCCAACTCAAACAAGCTGCACTGCTTCTTAACACAGCGCGCATCCAACCCGGAAGCTAGCCGCACCAATGTGTCGGAGGAAACACCGTGCACCTGGCAACCTTGGTTAGCGTGCACTGCGCCCAGCCAGCCACAGGAGTCGCTGGTGTGCGATGAGACAAGTATATCCCTACCGGCCAAACCCTCCCTAACCCGGACGACGCTAGGCCAATTGTGCGTCGCCCCACAGACCTCCCGGTCGCCGCCGGTTACGACAGAGCCTGTGTGTGAACCCAGAGTCTCTGGTGGCACAGCTAGCCCTGCAGTACAGCGCCCTTAATCACTGCGCCACCCAGGAGGCATGAACTTCTTGTTAATCCAGCCACAGTGTCAGATTTCAAAAAGGCTTTACGGCAAAAGCAAACCATGCTATTATCTTTATATATCCAAATGTCCTTATATATCCAAAATATCAATTTATTTGGCGCGTATGATTCAGAAAATACACCGGTTCCAACTCGCGCAACATGACTACACATTATCTAATTAGTTACCTGTAAACTTGATCCAAACATTTCAAACAACTGTCCTAATCCAACTTTAGGTATTTTTAAATGTAAATAATCGATCAAATTTAAGACGGAATAAACTACGTTCAATACCGGAGGAAAACAAAGTGGAGCGTGCTTTTCAGGTCACGGGCCTCTATCAAACAGTACACTTCACTCGACCCTCGTTCTGAACAGGGCTACTTCTTCATTTCTCAAAGGAAAAACATCAACCAATTTCTAAAGACTGGTGACATCCAGTAGAAGCGATAGGAACTGCATGCAACTGCCTTAGAATTCTAGATTCTCAATGAAAACCCATTGAAAAGAGAGTGACCTCAACATTTTTTCCCCTGGATGGCTTGTCCTCGGGGTTTCGCCTGCCAAATAAATTCTGTTATACTCAGACATCATTCAAACAGTTTTAGAAACTTCAGAGTGTTTTCTATCCAAATCTACTAATAATATGCATATCCTAGCTTCTGGGCCTGAGTAGCAGGTAGTTTACTTTGGGCACACTTTTCATCCGGACGTGAAAATAGTGCCCCCTAGCCTTAAGCAGTTGTTACTAGTGTTCTGTTATTAAAGTGGCCAGTGATTCCAAGTCTATGTATATAGGGCAGCAGCCTCTAATCTGCTAGTGATGGCTATTTCACTTTATTTAACAGTTTGTTTAACTCGGGTGGTTGTTGTCCTTGATGATCTTTTTGGCCTTCCTGTGACATCGGGTGTTGTAGGTGTCCTGGAGGGCAGGTAGTTTGCCCCCGGTGATGCGTTGGGCAGACCGCACCACCCTCTGGAGAGCCCTGCGGTTGCGGGCGATAGTCCTATAGTTCTGTTACCTTTGCTTTCTTGGGTACAGGAACAATGGTGGACATCTTGAAGCAAGTAGGGACAGCAGACTGGGATAGGGTGAGATTGAATATGTCCGTAAATACTCCAGCCAGTTGGTCTGCGCATGCTCTGAGGACGCGGCTAGGGATGCCGGCAGCCTTGCGAGGGTTAACAAGCTTAAATATCGGCCAAGTAGTTCTTGTTATCCTCAAAGCGGGCGAAGAAGGTCTTTTACGTTGCTGGTTTTCCCTAGTCCGTGATTTTCTGTAGACTCTGCCACAAACGTCTCGTGTCTGAGTCGTTGAATTGCGACTCCACTTTGTCTCTATACTGACATTTTGCCTGTTTGATTGCCTTTCGGAGGGAATAACTACACCGTTTGTATTCAGCAATATTCCCAGTCACCTTGCCATGGTTAAATGCGAGGGTTTGCGCTTTCAGTTTTGCGCAAATGTTGCCATCTATCCAAGGTAGTTTTTTTGTTGTTGAATTTTTACCCCTTTTTCTCCCCAATTTCATGGTGTCCAATTGTTGTAGTAGCTAATTTCTTGTCTCATCACTACAACTCCCATACGGGCTCGGGAGAGACGAAGGTTGAAAGTCATGCGTCCTCCGATACACAACCCAACCTAGCCGTACTGCTTCTTAACACAGCGCGCATCCAACCCGGAAGCCAGCCGCACCAATATGTCGGAGGAAACACAGTGCACCTGGCAACCTTGGTTAGCGCGCACTGCGCCCGGCCCGCCACAGGAGTCGCTGGTGCACGATGAGACAAGGACATCCCTACCGACCAAGCCCTCCCTAACCCGGACGACGCTAGGCCAATTGTGCGTCGCCCCATGGACCTCCCGGTCGCGGCTGGTTACGACAGAGCCTGGGCGTGAACCGAGAGAACCAACAGATGGTGGCACAGCTGGCGCTGCAGTACAGCGCCCTTAACCACTGCGCCACCCGGGAGGCGTTGGTTAGGGTAGTTTTTAATAGTCACAGTGGGTACAACATCTCCTATACACTTCCTGATAAACTCAGCCATCGTATCAGTGTATTCATCAATATTATTCTCGGAGGCTACAGGGAGCATATCCCAGTCCGCATGATCAAAACAATCTTGAAGCGTAGATTACGTTTGGTCAGAGCAGCGTTGAATAGTTGAGTGTTTTAGTGGCGCGAGTATTACAGTCAATGTGTTGATAGAATTTAGGCAGCCTTTTTCTCAAATTTGCTTTGTTAAAATCTCTAGCTACAATAAATGCGGCCTCAAGATATGTGGTTTCCAGTTTGCATATAGTACAGTGAAGTTCTTTGAGGGCCGTCGTGATATCGGCTAGAGGGGGGATACACGGCTGTCACTATAACCAAAGATAATTATTTTGGGAGATAATACGGTCGGCATTTGATTGTGAGGTATTCTAGGTCGTGTGAACAAAAGGACTTGAGTTCCTGTATGTTATCACAATCACACCATGAGTCGTTTATCATGAAACATACACCTTCTTCTTACAGGAGAGATATTTATTCCTGTCTGTGCGATGAACTGAGAACCCAACTGGCTGGACGGACTCAGACAGTATATCACGGGTGAGCCAGGTTTCCATGAAACAGAGTACGTTACAATCCCTGATGTCTCTCTGGAAAGAAATCCTCTCCCTGAGCTCGTCAACTTTATTATCCAGAGACTGAACATTAGTGAGTAATATACTCGGAAAAGGTGGGTGGTGTGCATACCTGCTAAGTCAGTTTAGAAGACCACGCGGAGTACCTCTCCTCCGCCGGCGCTGTTTTGGATCGGCCTCTGGAAAACGAACAATGGATCCGATTCGGGAAAGTTGTATTCCTGGTCGTAATGCTGGTAGTGCTGATGAGTTACCGCCGCTCTGATATCAAATAGTTCTTCCCGGCTGTATGTAATAATGCAAAAAGAGCAAATAATCTAAGAAATAACACATAATAAAACAAAATTCTGCAAAAATACCTAAGAGCTAGAAGCGCGGCAGCCCTCTCTGTCGGTGCCATTTTCCAACTTTTTCCCCAATTGAACACACACCTGTAGTGTGAGAAACAGTGTTTACTGGGAGTACTGAATACACACACACACAGTGTGAGGAACAGTGTTAACTGGGAGTACTTAACACACACACAACCCCCTCTGGGGGAGGATATAAAGGTAGAGGTGCTAAGAATAAAGTTTGCTGTGTGTCCTCACTCTCACTACTTTCATGAACTCCAGACTCTACACCGAAAACCAGTCTATCCCCATAATTTGAATTTCAACAGCAGCAAGAATCCAAGTAGATGGAACAATGGGCAACAAATCAAGAATACAAATGTACATAGTTAACTATTTTGACAGTACCTAATGCATATTACAATATCATTATCATATGGTGAGGGAACACGCAGAATGAAGAATCCATAAACCACAGACCATTTTTTTTAAATCTGTGACGTCAGTGGGCACGCAGAAGTTGAGGAGTTGATACCGGCGAATGGGCAGATCATGAAAGTCAGCAAATTTCTCCACATTTGAAAGATCATCCGGACAAGTGACGAATATGTGTCACATATTCGATACCAGAACCTTATATAATGGACGTATATTGCTGCAGGCGCTTTCGCTGTTTTGATCCGATTCAAATTGACAGGGATGAACAACTTGCTAGCCTTCGGTAATGATGTGCCCCGTGCTCGAGACGTTAGCAAGCTAGATTCAAATTAAATGTGTTGTCATTACTTGAGAAAAAAAATCTGTCGATTTGAGAACAAAATATGTGGGGATTACTGCCGACTACGGTCAACTGACGAAATCTGACTGAGATGTGAAAGCATAAATGCTAACTAGCTAGCACACCAGCATTCCGAAACCAGCGTTAGCCAGCCAGCTAGCCAGCTAGGGACAAGGCACGGTTCTGTGCAGGTTGCTATGGAAGAGGTGGCGCTAGAACCACCGACGGACGCGCTCTGTGAATGTAATGGAGGTAGAACCACCAACTCCGAAAATCCCAGACCTAAAAGCCGACATCATCAACCCGAATTCGGGCCGAACCCGAGTAACTTTTCTCGGCTGTGCAGTAGGAACGATGCGGAGAGGGCAGAGGCGCTGGAAGAACTGACCCAGAGCGTCATGTCCCGGTTGGGTCTGGACCGACCCGGTTCTGCTCGTCTCGATAAACACACTCTCCTGCAGCTGCTGCGGGTCTCCCGGTCCTGCCCCTTACAGGAGGTCCGCGAGAGGGCAGCAGAACTACTGCGGACTGCACAGGTAGGGCCCGAGCAACAGAGACAGCGAGACGGGTAACTAGCACGGTTTGCCAGTTGCCAGAAACGTTCATTTTTGCCTGAGAGGAGCAAATCATTTACACAATATGTCATTGATCCAGCTATGTGATGTTGCTCATCAAATGACAAGATTGAGGAGTCTCCATGAATTAAAGGTACATGAAGTCATGATGAACGATGATAACCCCAGTCAATGACAGTTAAGTTCCCAGCTGTCTTCTGTCAGTTGCCAGTTTGTTTCATCAGACAGTCGAGCACGGGATGATGTAAGACTAGGACACGCCCCCGTTGAGCTCTTATCGAAACACCACGGCACGCTCACGATTCATTACATTACTGAAAGAAAACAGATTTACCGGGTCCTGTAGTTTTTAGCTGTTAACATAGTATATATACCGCAGAGTTAACCTGTCAACTCCAGATGATGGTGAGTGTTTGGGAATGTGGATGGTTGTATATTATGAATTTGGTTCCTAGTATAAAAGTTGTTGCTCAGGTATCATGTTACAGTGTTACTTCAATTTGGGCTAACAGGGAGGCAGTTGTAACTGGCAGCTGATATAGTAACTTCACTGTTCTAGATGGCTCTGGCACAAGTGTTTGAGTCTACTTAAGCCTGCGTCATGGCTATAACATACTGTAGATAGAACAATGACAGTCTAGGAATAAGAGCTAGAAATAAGGTGTTGTGTATTTGGTGGATCACAAAGCAGGAAACCAGTATTTCCACTTCTCTGTCCTGTAGAGGGACAGAGACATCCCTGTAGTAGAGGGATGTTTTTATTGAAGAAAATGTGGATGTTTGAGTTGGTGACGGAATTGTATCATTCCATATAGTTATTCATGGTCTCTCTCTCGCTCTCTCTCTCACACACAGGAGCAAGGTGTTGAGATTCCTCAGGCTTTGGCCTCCGGTCCTAGTGCCTTCATCCCTGCACAAGTGGTACGTGTGTGTGCACGGATAAGCATATGACTATTACAGTGAGTGTGAGACAGTATCAGTTTGTCCATGATCTTACTGTGTGTGTTTCTGACTCCCTCTCAGATTTTGGATGAGGGACCAGATCAGGAAGTTCTGATAGAAGCCTTCCTCTCATTGGGTCGTTTTGACCACATCACCATGGTGATGGCCCTTCACCCCACCTACCTCAGCTGCTTCCTGCGTACCCAGCATGCTTTGCTGGAGCTGGATGGCCCGCTACCCCGCCCCTGGAGGCACTACATCGTTGTCATGGTGAGAGCCTGTACTGCCTAAACTGAACCATAACTTCACAGAATCACTGATCAACAAATCACCTTACATCTCAAATAATGACTTATTATGTAATTACCTTACTCAAGCTGATCCCATCAAACACACTGTCTCTCTCTACTTTCCCTCCCACTTTTTCTCTATTCTCTTCTCTCCCTCTCTCCCTCTCTCCCCAGGCTGCAGCACGTCACCAGTGTTCCTACCTTGTCCAACAGCATAGTGCAGGGTTCCTGGAGGCGGGCGGGGAGGAGAGCTGGCTGGAGGGGCTACAACACACACACCCCAAAATACGCTGCCTACACACACTTAACAAGCTGCTGGCACACAGACCCTGGCTCATCACACAACAGCACATACAGGTGAGACACACACACACACACACACACACACACACACAGGTAAACAGTAATGGTCGTCCACCCCCTCTCCTGCAGGAGTTGGTGTGTCCTGGGGCGGATGATCGTTGGTCATTGGCTGAGCTGATCCACGCAGTTGTTCTGATGACTCACTCTCATTCGCTGTCCTCCTTCGTTTGGGGGTGTGGCCTACACCCTGAGCCCGACCACATAGGAGGCCACGCCTTCTGCCCACCATCACCATCCAATAACATGCCACAAAGCCCTCACAGTCCCGCCCCCGAGGACGGCAAGCCAGAGGTGAGATTTGAGATGCAGTCTAGGTCGCTGGATAAGTGACAACATGTAAATCAGTCACTTATTTTCTCTCTCTCCTTCTCTCTCTCTGTCAGGATGGAGTGACGGAGGTGGAGGCATTGATGAAGAGGATGGTGGAGTTACAACAGCAGGTGGAGGAGTGTAGTCAGGAAGAGATGATCACTCGCTTTGAGAGGGAGAGGAGCGAGAGCATACCTACTGGTACACACACACCTCCACTGCACATTTATGCACACGCTGTCTCACTCTGTGGCTGTTTTCCATGGCATTCTTTCTGACTTGTGTGTGTGTGTGTGTGTGTAGCAGTGGTACGGGGAGCCCCCTCTGACTTGGTGTTGAGGTTAGTGGAGGATCCAGAGTTCATCTATGAAGACTTCTCCATCCGAGGAGAACAGTCACCTCCTACCATGAGAGCACAGGTGTGTGTGTGTGTGTGTGTGTGTGTGTGTGTGTGTGTGTGTGTGTGTGTGTGTGTGTGTGTGTGTGTGTGTGTGTGTGTGTGTGTGTGTGTGTGTGTGTGTGTGTGTGTGTGTGTGTGTGTGTGTGTGTGTGTGTGTGTGTGTGTAATGTTTGCATGTCTGATTATAGGACTTCTCATGGGAAAGCTATGGTTGTTGGTGTGCATATAAGATGCATGTACAATTTATAGTGTGTGTGTGTATATAGGACTACTCATGGGAAGACCATGGATTCTCCCTAGTGAACAGACTGTTACCAGACATGGGCCAATTACTGGAGGAGAAGTTCCAGGTACTACAACAAGTATCCTTTAACGTGTTGACCCTTCACCTGTGACATATTAACCAACACACACATCTGGTTTATACTGATGGAATGACGTCTTGTCTTCTGTCAGGTTGATACTGATGGAGTGTCTGTCAGGTTGATACTGATGGAGTGTCTGTCAGGTTGATACTGATGGAGTGTCTGTCAGGTTGATACTGATGGAGTGTCTGTCAGGTTGATACTGATGGAGGTTCTGTCAGGTTGATACTGATGGAGTGTCTGTCAGGTTGATACTGATGGAGGTTCTGTCAGGTTGATACTGATGGAGTGTCTGTCAGGTTGATACTGATGGAGTGTCTGTCAGGTTGATACTGATGGAGTGTCTGTCAGGTTGATACTGATGGAGTGTCTGTCAGGTTGATACTGATGGAGTGTCTGTCAGGTTGATACTGATGGAGTGTCTGTCAGGTTGATACTGATGGAGTGTCTGTCAGGTTGATACTGATGGAGTGTCTGTCAGGTTGATACTGATGGAGGTTCTGTCAGGTTGATACTGATGGAGGTTCTGTCAGGTTGATACTGATGGAGGTTCTGTCAGGTTGATACTGATGGAGTGTCTGTCAGGTTGATACTGATGGAGTGTCTGTCAGGTTGATACTGATGGAGTGTCTGTCAGGTTGATACTGATGGAGTGTCTGTCAGGTTGATACTGATGGAGTGTCTGTCAGGTTGATACTGATGGAGTGTCTGTCAGGTTGATACTGATGGAGTGTCTGTCAGGTTGATACTGATGGAGTGTCTGTCAGGTTGATACTGATGGAGTGTCTGTCAGGTTGATACTGATGGAGTGTCTGTCAGGTTGATACTGATGGAGTGTCTGTCAGGTTGATACTGATGGAGTGTCTGTCAGGTAGATACTGATGGAGTGTCTGTCAGGTTGATACTGATGGAGTGTCTGTCAGGTAGATACTGATGGAGTGTCTGTCAGGTTGATACTGATGGAGTGTCTGTCAGGTTGATACTGATGGAGTGTCTGTCAGGTAGATACTGATGGAGTGTCTGTCAGGTTGATACTGATGGAGTGTCTGTCAGGTTGATACTGATGGAGGTTCTGTCAGGTTGATACTGATGGAGTGTCTGTCAGGTTGATACTGATGGAGGTTCTGTCAGGTTGATACTGATGGAGTGTCTGTCAGGTTGATACTGATGGAGTGTCTGTCAGGTTGATACTGATGGAGTGTCTGTCAGGTTGATACTGATGGAGTGTCTGTCAGGTTGATACTGATGGAGTGTCTGTCAGGTTGATACTGATGGAGTGTCTGTCAGGTTGATACTGATGGAGTGTCTGTCAGGTTGATACTGATGGAGTGTCTGTCAGGTTGATACTGATGGAGTGTCTGTCAGGTTGATACTGATGGAGTGTCTGTCAGGTTGATACTGATGGAGTGTCTGTCAGGTTGATACTGATGGAGTGTCTGTCAGGTTGATACTGATGGAGTGTCTGTCAGGTTGATACTGATGGAGTGTCTGTCAGGTTGATACTGATGGAGTGTCTGTCAGGTAGATACTGATGGAGTGTCTGTCAGGTTGATACTGATGGAGTGTCTGTCAGGTTGATACTGATGGAGTGTCTGTCAGGTAGATACTGATGGAGTGTCTGTCAGGTTGATACTGATGGAGTGTCTGTCAGGTTAATACTGATGGAGTGTCTGTCAGGTTGATACTGATGGAGTGTCTGTCAGGTTGATACTGATGGAGGTTCTGTCAGGTTGATACTGATGGAGTGTCTGTCAGGTAGATACTGATGGAGTGTCTGTCAGGTTGATACTGATGGAGGTTCTGTCAGGTTGATACTGATGGAGTGTCTGTCAGGTTGATACTGATGGAGGTTCTGTCAGGTTGATACTGATGGAGTGTCTGTCAGGTTGATACTGATGGAGTGTCTGTCAGGTTGATACTGATGGAGTGTCTGTCAGGTTGATACTGATGGAGTGTCTGTCAGGTTGATACTGATGGAGTGTCTGTCAGGTAGATACTGATGGAGTGTCTGTCAGGTAGATACTGATGGAGTGTCTGTCAGGTTGATACTGATGGAGTGTCTGTCAGGTTGATACTGATGGAGTGTCTGTCAGGTTGATACTGATGGAATGTCTGTCAGGTTGATACTGATGGAGGTTCTGTCAGGTTGATACTGATGGAGGTTCTGTCAGGTTGATACTGATGGAATGTCTGTCAGGTTGATACTGATGGAGTGTCTGTCAGGTTGATACTGATGGAGGTTCTGTCAGGTTGATACTGATGGAGGTTCTGTCAGGTTGATACTGATGGAGTGTCTGTCAGGTTGATACTGATGGAGTGTCTGTCAGGTTGATACTGATGGAGTGTCTGTCAGGTTGATACTGATGGAGTGACGTCTTGTCTTCTATCAGGTTGATACTGATGGAGGTTCTGTCAGGTTGATACTGATGGAGTGTCTGTCAGGTTGATACTGATGGAGTGTCTGTCAGGTTGATACTGATGGAGTGTCTGTCAGGTTGATACTGATGGAGTGTCTGTCAGGTTGATACTGATGGAGGTTCTGTCAGGTTGATACTGATTGAGTGTCTGTCAGGTTGATACTGATGGAGTGTCTGTCAGGTTGATACTGATGGAGGTTCTGTCAGGTTGATACTGATTGAGTGTCTGTCAGGTTGATACTGATGGAGTGTCTGTCAGGTTGATACTGATGGAGTGTCTGTCAGGTTGATACTGATGGAGTGTCTGTCAGGTTGATACTGATGGAGGTTCTGTCAGGTTGATACTGATGGAGGTTCTGTCAGGTTGATACTGATTGAGTGTCTGTCAGGTTGATACTGATGGAGGTTCTGTCAGGTTGATACTGATGGAGTGTCTGTCAGGTTGATACTGATGGAGGTTCTGTCAGGTTGATACTGATTGAGTGTCTGTCAGGTTGATACTGATGGAGTGACGTCTTGTCTTCTGTCAGGTTGTGTGTAGTCTAACCTACAACAGGATGGCGATGCATAAGGATGTGGACACACACACACTCCGCAAGGCTCTCTGGAACTACATACACTGCCTCTACGGAATACGGTCAGTCTCACACACACACACACTTGTATGTTCATAACTGTGTGTGTTTGTGCACCTGGGTTTGTCTATTATACGGATGTTTTGTGTGTGTGTAGGTACGATGACTACGACTACGGAGAGGTGAATGTGTTGTTGGAGCGAAGCCTCAAGATGTTTGTGAAAACAGTAGCGTGTCATCCAGAACAGACTACAGATAGGATCTACTCTGCCTACTGGAGACTCTTTAGACACTCTGAGAAGGTACGCGCCACACACACATTCAAAACCATCGCTAAAAACTCTGTCCATCTGTATCTACTTTTCTTGTGTGTCAGGTGTGTTACTGACTGACTGTGTCTTCCTGTTTCTCTTTCTCCAGGTCCATGTCAACCTGCTGCTGATGGAGGCTCGACTACAGGCTGCTCTACTATACACACTACGAGCTGTCACACGCTACATGACATGACTACAGGCTGCTCTACTATACACACTACGGGCTGTCACACGCTACATGACATGACTACAGGCTGCTCTACTATACACACTACGGGCTGTCACACGCTACATGACATGACTACAGGCTGCTCTACTATACACACTACGGGCTGTCACACGCTACATGACATGACTACAGGCTGCTCTACTATACACACTACGGGCTGTCACACGCTACATGACATGACTACAGGCTGCTCTACTATACACACTACGGGCTGTCACACGCTACATGACATGACTACAGGCTGCTCTACTATACACACTACGGGCTGTCACACGCTACATGACATGACTACAGGCTGCTCTACTATACACACTACGGGCTGTCACACGCTACATGACATGACTACAGGCTGCTCTACTATACACACTACGGGCTGTCACACGCTACATGACATGACTACAGGCTGCTCTACTATACACACTACGGGCTGTCACACGCTACATGACATGACTACAGGCTGCTCTACTATACACACTACGGGCTGTCACACGCTACATGACATGACTACAGGCTGCTCTACTATACACACTACGGGCTGTCACACGCTACATGACATGACTACAGGCTGCTCTACTATACACACTACGGGCTGTCACACGCTACATGACATGACTACAGGCTGCTCTACTATACACACTACGGGCTGTCACACGCTACATGACATGACTACAGGCTGCTCTACTATACACACTACGGGCTGTCACACGCTACATGACATGACTACAGGCTGCTCTACTATACACACTACGGGCTGTCACAAGCTACATGACATGACTACAGGCTGCTCTACTATACACACTACGGGCTGTCACAAGCTACATGACATGACTACAGGCTGCTCTACTATACACACTACGGGCTGTCACACGCTACATGACATGACTACAGGCTGCTCTACTATACACACTACGGGCTGTCACACGCTACATGACATGACTACAGGCTGCTCTACTATACACACTACGGGCTGTCACACGCTACATGACATGACTACAGGCTGCTCTACTATACACACTACGGGCTGTCACACGCTACATGACATGACTACAGGCTGCTCTACTATACACACTACGGGCTGTCACACGCTACATGACATGACTACAGGCTGCTCTACTATACACACTACGGGCTGTCACACGCTACATGACATGACTACAGGCTGCTCTACTATACACACTACGGGCTGTCACACGCTACATGACATGACTACGGGCTGTCACACGCTACATGACATGACTACGGGCTGTCACAAGCTACATGACATGACTACTGCCTGTCACACGCTACATGACATGACTACAGGCCTGTCACACGCTACATGACATGACTACGGGCTGTCACAGGCTACATGACTACTGCCTGTCACAAGCTACATGACATGACTACAGGCCTGTCACAAGCTACATGACATGACTACGGCCTGTCACACGCTACATGACATGACTACGGGCTGTCACACGCTACATGACATGACTACGGCCTGTCACAGGCTACATGACATGACTACTGCCTGTCACACGCTACATGACATGACTACGGCCTGTCACAGGCTACATGACATGACTACTGCCTGTCACACGCTACATGACATGACTACAGGCCTGTCACACGCTACATGACATGACTACAGGCCTGTCACACGCTACATGACATGACTACGGCCTGTCACACGCTACATGACATGACTACAGGCCTGTCACAAGCTACATGACATGACTACGGGCTGTCACACGCTACATGACATGACTACGGCCTGTCACATGCTACATGACATGACTACAGGCTGCTCTACTATACACACTACGGGCTGTCACAGGCTACATGACATGACTACAGGCTGCTCTACTATACACACTACGGGCTGTCACATGCTACATGACATGACTACAGGCTGCTCTACTATACACAATACGGGCTGTCACACGCTACATGACATGACTACAGGCTGCTCTACTATACACACTACGGGCTGTCACACGCTACATGACATGACTACAGGCTGCTCTACTATACACACTACGGGCTGTCACACGCTACATGACATGACTACAGGCTGCTCTACTATACACACTACGGGCTGTCACAAGCTACATGACATGACTACGGGCCTGTCACACGCTACATGACATGACTACGGGCTGTCACACGCTACATGACATGACTACTGCCTGTCACACGCTACATGACATGACTACGGGCCTGTCACAAGCTACATGACATGACTACGGGCCTGTCACACGCTACATGACATGACTACGGGCCTGTCACAAGCTACATGACATGACTACGGCCTGTCACAAGCTACATGACATGACTACGGGCTGTCACACGCTACATGACATGACTACGGGCTGTCACATGCTACATGACATGACTACGGGCTGTCACATTTCTACATGTCAAACGCTACATGACATAACTACGGACTGTCACACGCTACATGACATAACTACGGCCTGTCACACACTACATAACTACGGCCTGTCACAAGCTACATGACTACGGGCTGTCACACGCTACATGACTACGGGCTGTCACACGCTACATGACTACGGGCTGTCACACGCTACATGACTACGGGCTGTCACACGCTACATGACTACGGGCTGTCACACGCTACATGACTACGGGCTGTCACACGCTACATGACTACGGCCTGTCACACACTACATGACTACAGGCCTGCCACACGCTACATGACTACGGGCTGTCACACGCTACATGACTACGGGCTGTCACACGCTACATGACTACGGCCTGTCACACGCTACATGACTACGGGCTGTCACACGCTACATGACTACGGGCTGTCACACGCTACATGACTACGGCCTGTCACACGCTACATGACTACGGGCTGTCACACGCTACATGACTACGGGCTGTCACACGCTACATGACTACAGGCCTGCCACACGCTACATGACTACGGCCTGTCACACGCTACATGACTACGACCTGTCACACGCTACATGACTACGGCCTGTCACACGCTACATGACTACGGGCCCGTCACACGCTACATGACTACACACAGTTAATGTCTGAATCTGACAGTTGAGATTGATCATAAGTCAATGTTGTGTTTATTCTGCTCTGTGTAATAAGCTGCCTATTTTGTGTTTGTGGTTATAATGCTACACATAGAGTTAGGTTGATCCAGTCAATCAATCAATCATCTCGCTGTGTTAAACTATTATTGTACTAGCTACTGTGTTCACAGTGGCTGTTACCATTTAATGCTTCAGATCATACATAAGACAATTGAATGAATGGTTCATTTATTTTTTTAATGTACAATAAAATGTATTTTGTTATCAAAATCAACACATGGTGTGAAGTTCCAGATTTTTATGCAGGCATAACTGAAGACCTCTGCAGTTCCAAGGCTGGCCACGAGGTGGAGATGAAGGGTATACTCTTCTCTTACTGGAACGTCAAATTCGGAGTTTCATGGAACTTAGTTCCCAACAGAGAATGGTGGATCTAGCCTTAAAGAACAGACGGATGCTATGTTGACAGATGAGAGCGAGTGTGTGTCTGTCTCTTTGGGTAGGAAGGGTTCAGCTGACTGGGACATGTCGATTCCTGGGCTCAGTGGTGTGCGAAAACTACAGCACAGAAGTTATGTCAAATCACCGGATGTTGCGTTTGGACAATTCCATTTCTACATGAATTATGTTATTCAAAGTCAAAATCAGGGCGGAATTCATTACGCTCATTCTGTTGCAACGTTTTGTAACAAACCGTTCACTCCAAACGGAAAACGTTTTGCAACGAAAAGGATCGTTTCTATTGGACAAATTCATGTAGGTCCCTTCCCATTTCGTTCTATTTGCTTCCGTTTGGTTCTTAAATGGTAAACGATTTCCGTTGCAAGACGTAATTAAGAAGCCCCGGATTACTTTTTTTGTTGTTTAAATTCCGTGAGAGTGACACAAGCATCCAGGGAGCGCGCTTTGGAGTGGACGTCAGTCACTGCGCATGCCAGTCAATCCAACCCTTCCGGACACAGAGAGCGCGCCGCGCATCCACATTTCCTCCCGCGAGGAGCGCTCAGCTGTCTCATCCCGTTCTGTCTCAGCGCCTGGAATTTTACCTCCCGGGTGCTGTTCACACCTTTCTTCGCCAGCCCCCGGGAATAACGGGCGACCCGTAGTGCTCTCCGGTAAGTCAGTCGATGTGTGTTTAGCAGTGGGAGAGTGTAAGTGAGTCTCAACCTCTGTAGCCTAAACTGTCGGTGTTTTGTATGGCTAAGTAAATACATCTGTGTGTAGTAGTGTATATTGTAACATTGTTTTGCCTTCCCCTCAATATCTGTGCTGAAACAGACACCAGTATGAATGTGCGTCTCTGTCTCCCCCTTCAGAACCTGTCTCTCTCACTCCCCCCTTCAGAACCTGTCTCTCTCACTCCCCCCTTCAGAACCTGTCTCTCTCTCTCTCTCTCTCTCCCCCCTTCAGAACCTGTCTCTCTCACTCCCCCCTTCAGAACCTGTCTCTCACTCCCCCCTTCAGAACCTGTCTCTCTCTCTCCCCCCTTCATAACCTGTCTCTCTCTCTCTCCCCTTCAGAACCTGTCTCTCTCTCTCTCCCCCCTTCAGAACCTGTCTCTCTCACTCCCCCTTCAGAACCTGTCTCTCTCTCTCTCTCCCCCCTTCAGAACCTGTCTCTCTCACTCCCCCCTTCAGAACCTGTCTCTCTCTCTCTCTCCCCCCTTCAGAACCTCTGTCTCTCTCACTCCCCCCTTCAGAACCTGTCTCTCTCTCTCCCCCCCTTCAGAACCTGTCTCTCTCTCTCTCCCCCCTTCAGAACCTCTGTCTCTCTCACTCCCCCCTTCAGAACCTGTCTCTCTCACTCCCCCCTTCAGAACCTGTCTCTCTCACTCCCCCCTTCAGAACCTCTGTCTCTCTCACTCCCACCTTTAGAACCTGTCTCTCTCACTCCCCCCTTCAGAACCTCTCTCTCACTCCCTCCTTCACAACCTCTGTCTCTCTCCCCCTTCAGAACCTGTCTCTCTCACTCCCCCCTTCAGAACCTCTGTCTCTCTCACTCCCACCTTTAGAACCTGTCTCTCTCACTCCCCCCTTCAGAACCTCTCTCTCTCACTCCCTCCTTCACAACCTCTGTCTCACTCCCCCCTTCAGAACCTCTGTCTCTCTCCCCCCTTCAGAACCTCTGTCTCTCTCTCCCCCCTTCAGAACCTCTGTCTCTCTCCCCCTTCAGAACCTCTCTCTCTCACTCCCCCTTCAGAACCTCTGTCTCACTCCCCCCTTCAGAACCTCTGTCTCTCTCCCCCCTTCAGAACCTCTCTCTCACTCCCCCCTTCAGAACCTCTCTCTCTCACTCCCCCCTTCAGAACCTCTCTCTCTCTCCCCTTCAGAACCTCTGTCTCACTCCCCCTTCAGAACCTCTGTCTCTCTCCCCCCTTCAGAACCTCTGTCTCTCTCCCCCCTTCAGAACCTCTGTCTCTCTCCCCCCTTCAGAACCTCTGTCTCACTCCCCCCTTCAGAACCTCTGTCTCACTCCCCCCTTCAGAACCTCTGTCTCTCTCCCCCCTTCAGAACCTCTCTGTCTCACTCCCCCCTTCAGAACCTCTCTCTCTCACTCCCCCCTTCAGAACCTCTGTCTCACTCCCCCCTTCAGAACCTCTGTCTCACTCCCCCCTTCAGAACCTCTGTCTCTCTCCCCCCTTCAGAACCTCTCTCTCACTCCCCCCTTCAGAACCTCTCTCTCTCACTCCCCCTTCAGAACCTCTCTCTCACTCCCCCTTCAGAACCTCTCTCTCTCACTCCCCCTTCAGAACCTGTCTCTCCCCCCTTCAGAACCTGTCTCTCTCACTCCCCCCTTCAGAACCTGTCTCTCTCTCTCCCCCTTCAGAACGTGTACTAACTCCCCCTTCAGAGCCTCTGTCTCTCTCTCACTCCCCCCTGCAGAACCTGTCTCTCTCCCCCCCCTGCAGAACCTGTCTCTCTCACTCTCTCTCTCTCCCTCTGTCTCTCACCCCCTTCAGAACCTCTGTGTGTGTCTCTCTCTCCTTCATAACCTCTGTGTCTCTCCCCCTTTAGAACCCCTGTCTCTCTCTCTTTCTCCCCCCTTTATAATCTCTCTCTCTCTCCTTTATAACCTCTCTGTGCCTCTCTCTCCTTCATAACCTCTGTGTGTCTCTCTCTCCTTCATAACCTCTGTGTGTTTCATGTTGTTAGTCATATTCTGGAGTAAATACCTGGTTTCGGTGCCCAGGTGAGTTTCCCAGAGCTTGGCCACAGACACACAGCTTCTATCACACACTTTAAAAATCACTCTGTTATTTAATCAAACCAAAATGTTTGTGAAACCGTGTCCTTTTTGTTATTGCTGAATGAGTGTGTTGAGAAACTTTGGGCGTTTAAAAAAAAAAAAAAAGGAAGTTTGGCCAGTGAAGAGTGAAGTGCTGCGCAAAATGCGGTGGTGCTTATGCCAGCAACACTTCCCTTTTGTACTGTAGCCTGCAGGTCACACTGAGCCTGTCAAGTCACTTATTTTGAAATCAAATGACAGAGCAATAACAGAATTGACTTATAGGAGAGAAAAGGGAGCAGGGGCTTGAACCTTAAGCTCTGTGGATTACAGGGTGTGCAGCGCACTCTGTGTGCCGTAAAGATCCAGAGGCAGGCTACAGCTACTGTCCTGTAGGCCAGAGGCAGGCTACAGCTACTGTCCTGTAGGCCAGAGGCAGGCTACACCTACTGTCCTGTAGGCCAGAGGCAGGCTACACCTACTGTCCTGTAGGCCAGAGGCAGGCTACACCTACTGTCCTGTAGGCCAGAGGCAGGCTACACCTACTGTCCTGTAGGCCAGAGGCAGGCTACACCTACTGTCCTGTAGGCCAGAGGCAGGCTACACCTACTGTCCTGTAGGCCAGAGGCAGGCTACACCTACTGTCCTGTAGGCCAGAGGCAGGCTACACCTACTGTACTGTAGGCCAGAGGCAGGCTACACCTACTGTAGAGCTACTGTGGAGCACTGTTTCATTGTCCCTTCAGGTTTGGTACTGGAGAGAGGAGAAACGGTGAGAGAACAAGAGAAGATTTAGGGAGGGAGAGAGACATGATCAGGTTATCTGAAGCCTGGCTTCATCACATCTTGTTTCTCTACGAATTCACTTCCTGCCTTTAGCCCCTGGGCTGTGCGGAAGGAAGTGAGCGTAGCCTAGCTGTGGGGCTGTAAACTCTGCTTTCCCACCAAGACACAGTTGTGCTACTACAGAGAATACTACAACAACCTTAACCCAACCTGGAGGTTAGAGAGGCGCACCAGTAACTGGAGGGTTGCTGGTTTGATTCCCGGGTCTGACGGAAAGAATGTGTCTGTGACGTGAAGCCGCAGCCAAAAGGTTAGCGCTATCAGAAACTCAGGTGCCACATACTGCCATTGTGCACTTCGCTTCAGCTTTCAAACACGTTTTCTCCGTCAGTCTTTCTTTGACGCACACTGAAACATTCTTTCACTCTATCGCTCCACTTCTCTCTGGAGGAGGATGTAATGACATCACGTGGAAACAGGAAGTCCCTGAGACACCTGACTTCCCAGAACTTATCCATCCCCTCCCTCCCCCTACATTACCCTCTCTCTGTCCCACACTTCCCATTGTTTCTCTCACTATCCCCAGTCTCTGCCTCTCTCTCTCTTTCTGTCCCCCACCTCCCACTGTTCCTCTCACTACCCCCCCTCTCCCTGCCTCGGTCTCTTTCTCCCCCCCTTCTCTCTATTTCCCCACTATTCTCTCTTACACTACATTGAAGTTTATGCTTTGAGAAAAAAAAATGTTGGGCTCAGTGACAGCTCACTTCGCAGTGTCCGATCACTCCTGCTTCACTCACTCTGCATCCTGTGGTGTTTCCTGTTAGCCAGGAGAGAGAGTGAGAAATGGAACAATGAGTATGGATTCTAATTCTGTATACCAACTGAAATTTACGCCACATACAGTTGAAGCCGGAAGTTTACATACACCTTATCCAAATACATTTAAACTCAGTTTTACACAATTCCTGACATTTAATCCTAGCAAAAAAAATCCCTGTTTTAGGTAAGTTAGGATCACCACTTTATTTTAACAATGTGAAATGTCAGAAAAATAGTAGAGAGAATAATTTATTTCAGCTTTTATTTCTTTCATCACATTCCCAGTGGGTCAGAAGTTTACATACACTCAATTAGTATTTGGTAGCATTGCCTTTAAATTGTTTAACTTGGGTGAAACGTTTCGGGTAGCCTTACACAAGCTTCCCACAATAAGTTGGGTGAATTTTGGCCCATTCCTCCTGACAGAGCTGGTGTAACTGAGTCAGGTTTGTAGGCCTCCTTGCTCACACACGCTTTTTCAGTTCTGCCCACAAATTTTCTATAGCATTGAGGTCAGGGCTTTGTTGATGGCCACTCCAATACCTTGACTTTGTTGTTCTTAAGCCATTTTGCCACAACTTTGGAAGTATGCTTGGGGTCATTGTCCATTTGGAAGACCCATTTGCGACCAAGCTTTAACTTCCGAACTGATGCCTTGAGATTTTGTGTCAATATATCCACACAATTTTCCTGCCTTGTGATGCCTTCTATTTTGTGAAGTGCACCAGTTCCTCCTGCAGCAAAGCACCCCCACAACATGATGCTGCCACCCCCGTGCTTCACGGTTGGGATGGTGTTCTTCGGCTTGCAAGCCTCCCCCTTTTTCCTCCAAACATAACGATGGTCATTAAGGCCAAACAGTTCTATTTTTGTTTCATCAGACCAGGACATTTCTCAAAAAAGTACAATATTTGTCCCCATGTGCAGATGCAAACCGTAGTCTGGCTTTTTTATGGCGGTTTTGGAGCAGTGACTTATTTTTTGCTGATATAAGACTCGTTTTACTGTGGATATACAGTGGTGCAAAAAAGTATTTAGTCAGCCACCAATTGTGCAAGTTCTCCCACTTAAAAAGATGAGAGGCCTGTGATTTTCATCATAGGTACACTTCAACTATGACAGAAAATGAGAAAAGAAAATCACATTGTAGGATTTTTTATTAATTTATTTGCAAATTATGGTGGAAAATAAGTATTTGGTCACCTACAAACAAGCAAGATTTCTCGCTCTCACAGACCTGTAACTTCTTCTTTAAGAGGCTCCTCTGTCCTCCACTCGTTACCTGTATTAATGGCACCTGTTTGAACTTGTTATCAATATAAAAGACACCTGTCCACAACCTCAAACAGTCACACTCCAAACTCCACTATGGCCAAGACCAAAGAGCTGTCAAAGGACACCAGAAACAAAATTGTAGACCTGCACCAGGCTGGGAAGACTGAATCTGCAATAGGTAAGCAGCTTGGTTTGAATAAATCAACTGTGGGAGCAATTATTAGCAAATGGAAGACATACAAGACCACTGATAATCTCCCTCGATCTGGGGCTCCACGCAAGATCTCACCCCGTGGGGTCAAAATGATCACAAGAACGGTGAGGAAAATCCCAGAACCACACTGGGAGACCTAGTGAATTACCTGCAGAGAGCTGGGACCAAAGTAACAAAGCCTACCATTAGTAACACACTACGCCGCCAGGGACTCAAATCCTGCAGTGCCAGACATGTCCCCCTGCTTAAGCCAGTACATGTCCAGGCCCGTCTGAAGTTTGCTAGAGAGCATTTGGATGATCCAGAAGAAGATTGGGTGAATGTCATATGCTCAGATGAAACCAAAATAGAAATTTTTGGTAAAAACTCAACTCGTTGTGTTTGGAGGACAAAGAATGCTGAGTTGCATCCAAAGAACACCATACCTACTGTGAAGCATGGGGGTGGAAATATCATGCTTTGGGGCTGTTTTTCTGCAAAGGGACCAGGACGACTGATCCGTGTAAAGGAAAGAATGAATGGGGCCATGTATTGTGAGATTTTGAGTGAAAACCTCCTTCCATCAGCAAGGGCATTGAAGATGAAACGTGGCTGGGTCTTTCAGCATGACAATGATCCCAAACACACCGCCCGGGCAACGAAGGAGTGGCTTCGTAAGAAGCATTTCAAGGTCCTGGAGTGGCCTAGCCAGTCTCCAGATCTCAACACCATAGAAAATCTTTGGCGGGAGTTGAAAGTCCGTGTTGCCCAGCAACAGCCCCAAAACATCACTGCTCTAGAGGAGATCTCCATGGAGGAATGGGCCAAAATACCAGCAACAGTGTGTGAAAACCTTGTGAAGACCTACAGAAAACTTTGACCTCTGTCATTTCCAACAAAGGGTATATAACAAAGTATTGAGATAAACTGTTGTTATTGACCAAATACTTATTTTCAACCATAATTTGCAAATAAATTCATAAAAAATCCTACAATGTGATTTTCTGGATTTTTTTTCTCATTTTGTCTGTCATAGTTGAAGTGTACCTTTGATGAAAATTACAGGCCTCTCATCTTTTTAAGTGGGAGAACTTGCACAATTGGTGGCTGACTAAATAATTTTTTGCCCCCACTGTAGATACTTTTGTACCAGTTTCTTCCAGCATCTTCACATGGTCCTTTGCTGTTGCTCTGAGATTGATTTGCACTTTTCACACCAAAGTATGTTCATCTCTAGGAGACAGAACGCGTCTCCTTCCTGAGCCATATGACGGCTGCGTGGTCCCATGGTGTTTATACTTGCGTACTATCGTTTGTACAGAGGAACGCGGGTACCTTCAGGCATTTGGAAATTGCTCCCAAGGATGAACCAAACTTGTGGAGGTCTACACATTTTTTTCTGAGGTCTTGGCTGATTTCTTTTGATTTTCCCATGATGTCAAGCAAAGAGGCACTGAGCTTGAAGGTAGGCCTTGAAATACATCCACAGGTACACCTCCAATTGACTCAAATGATGTCAATTAGCCTATCAGAAGCTTCTAAAGCCATGACATCATTTTCTGGATTTTCCAAGCTGTTTAAAGGCATAGTCAACTTAGTGTATGTAAACTTCTGACCCACTGGAATTGTGGTGCAGTGAATTATAAGTGAAATCTGTCTGTAAACAATTGTTGGAAATATTACTTGTGTGATGCACAAAGTAGTCATCCAAACCAACTTGCCAAAACTATAGGAATTTGTGGAGTGGTTGACAAACAAGTTTAAATGACTGCAACCTAAGTGTATGTAAACGTCCGACTTCAACGGAAGCTGTGTATGTGTGTTCATGCGTTTGTGTTGTGAATGCCCAGCAGGGAGCCGTTTATCTGAAGTAGATGGGGCAGGAAAGGGTGTGTTTGGATGTTTGTTAGTGTGATGAATGAGGGTGGTGTGTTTATGAGTTTTCAGTCCTGAGAAAATGGTTTACGTTTGAAAACCCCTCCATGTCCGTTAGCTAGAGCGTGTAGTGATTTAGGTGGGAATAGCCTGAGTGGGATATGAACCAGTAACCTTCTAACTGTTTGAGGGCAGGGAGAGTGACTGCCTGTAGATCAAGGGTGGCCATCCCTCCTTCTTGAGTGTTGCTGGGTGTGCAGGCTTTTATTCCATCCCTGCTTTAACATGAGTCTACTATTCAGCTTCTCATCGGGACCTTGATTAGCTGAATCAGGAGCTGGAGCAGAAGCCTTCACACCCAGCGTCTTTTCCTGCAGGAGGGTTGGAATGAGTGTCTTGACATGGCGTATCTCCAAAACACTATTTTTATATAGTGTTGCTGCTTTTTTTTAAATGTATGCAAATGTCTGTTTAGTACAGGGTATCACCCATGAGAGAGAGAGTATGCAAATGTCTGTTTAGTACAGGGTATCACCCATGAGAGAGAGAGTATGCTAATGTCTGTTTAGTACAGGGTATCTATCACCCATGAGAGAGAGAGTATGCTAATGTCTGTTTAGTACAGGGTATCTATCACCCATGAGAGAGAGAGTATGCTAATGTCTGTTTAGTACAGGGTATCTATCACCCATGAGAGAGAGAGTATGCTAATGTCTGTTTAGTACAGGGTATCACCCATGAGAGAGAGAGTATGCTAATGTCTGTTTAGTACAGGGTATCTATCACCCATGAGAGAGAGAGTATGCTAATGTCTGTTTAGTACAGGGTATCACCCATGAGAGAGAGAGTATGCTAATGTCTGTTTAGTACAGGGTATCTATCACCCATGAGAGAGAGAGTATGCTAATGTCTGTTTAGTACAGGGTATCACCCATGAGAGAGAGAGTATGCTAATGTCTGTTTAGTACAGGGTATCACCCATGAGAGAGAGAGTATGCTAATGTCTGTTTAGTACAGGGTATCACCCATGAGAGAGTTAGATAGCGATATATATATATATCCCTATCTAGTTTGGTCTGTGGGCTAGTGTCAGTCTGGTTTGGGTGTGTGTTGCTTAGCAGTCAATCAGACAGTCATCTCACATCTCTGTCATATCAGTTCTCAAGCTCTAGTTTTCTTCTGAGTGGTCATAGAAGGAAGAAGAGAGTCTATAGAGTTTGTTGGTGAGTTGAGAAACAGTGTTTTAGCATTGAATATGAGGAGTCAAGGTACCAAGGGCCATTGTTGACTAGGTTTACATGTACAGTAGGGGTTCTCAAACAGCATCAGGGAGAGAGAGAGACAAACGTTATGAAGAGGAGAGCGAGAGAGACAAACGTTATGAAGAGGAGAGCGAGAGAGACAAATGTTATGAAGAGGAGAGCGAGAGAGACAAATGTTAAGAAGAGGGGAGAGAGAGAGAGAGAGAGAGACAAACGTTATGAAGAGGGGAGAGAGAGAGAGACAAACGTTATGAAGAGGAGAGAGAGAGAGACAAACGTTATGAAGAGGAGAGAGAGAGAGAAATGTTATGAAGAGGAGAGACTGAGAGAAATGTTATGAAGAGGAGAGACAGAGAGAGAAATGTTATGAAGAGGAGAGAGAGAGACAAACGTTATGAAGAGGAGAGACAGAGACACACGTTATGAAGAGGAGAGACATACAGAGAATACAGAGAAACGTTATGAAGAGGAGAGACAGACAGAGAAATGTTATGAAGAGGAGAGACAGAGAGAAACGTTATGAATAGGAGAGACAGACAGAGAAACGTTATGAAGAGGAGAGAAAGAGAGAGAAACGTTATGAAGAGGAGAGAAAGAGAGAGAAACGTTATGAAGAGGAGAGAGGAGAGAGAGAGAGGAGAGAGAGAGAAACGTTATGAAGAGGAGAGACAGACAGAGAAACGTTATGAAGAGGAGAGAGAGAGAGACAAACGTTATGAAGAGGAGAGAGAGACACACGTTATGAAGAGGAGAGACAGAGAGACAAACGTTATGAAGAGGAGAGAAAGAGAGAGAAACGTTATGAAGAGGAGAGAGAGAGGAGAGAGAGAGAAACGTTATGAAGAGGAGAGACAGACAGAGAAACGTTATGAAGAGGAGAGAGAGAGAGACAAACGTTATGAAGAGGAGAGAGAGACAAACGGTATGGAGAGAGAGAGAGAGAGACAAATGGTATGAAGAGGAGAGAGAGAGAGAGACAAACGTTATGAAGAGGAGGGAGAGAGAGAAACTTTATGAAGAGGAGAGAGAGAGAGAGACAAATGTTATGAAGGAGAGAGAGAGAGAGAGAGAGAGAGAGAGAGAGAGAGAGAGAGAAATGTTATGAAGAGAGAGAGAGAGACAAACGTTATGAAGAGGGGAGAGAGAGAGAGAGAGAAAGACAAACGTTATGAAAAGGGGACAGAGAGAGACAAATGTTATGAAGGAGAGAGAGAGAGAGAAACGTTATGAAGAGGAGAGACAGACAGAGAAACGTTATGAAGAGGAGAGACAGAGAGAGAAACGTTATGAAGAGGAGAGACGGAGAGAAACGTTATGAAGAGGAGAGACAGAGAGAAACGTTATGCAGAGGAGAGACAGACAGAGAAACGTTATGAAGAGGAGAGACAGAGAGACAAACGTTATGAAGAGGAGAGAGAGAGGTTGGAGAGAGAGAGAAACGTTATGAAGAGGAGAGACAGAGAGAAACGTTATGAAGAGGAGAGAGAGAGAGAGACAAACATTATGAAGAGGAGAGAGAGACAAACGGTATGGAGAGAGAGAGAGAGACAATTGTTATGAAGAGGAGAGAGAGAGAGAGACAAACGTTATGAAGAGGAGAGAGAGAGAGACAAACGTTATGAAGAGGGGAGAAAGAGAGAAACGTTATGATGAGAAGAGACAGAGAGAAACGTTATGAAGAGGAGAGACAGAGAGAGAAACGTTATGAAGAGGAGAGACAGAGAGAAACGTTATGAAGAGGAGAGACAGAGAGAAACGTTATGAAGAGGAGAGACAGAGAGAAACGTTATGAAGAGGAGAGACAGAGAGAAACGTTATGAAGAGGAGAGACAGAGAGAGAAACGTTATGAAGAGGAGAGACAGAGAGAGAAACGTTATGAAGAGGAGAGACAGAGAGACAAACGTTATGAAGAGGAGAGAGAGAGGAGAGAGAGAGAAACGTTATGAAGAGGAGAGACAGACAGAGAACCGTTATGAAGAGGAGAGAGAGAGAGACAAACATTATGAAGAGGAGAGAGAGACAAACGGTATGGAGAGAGACAAATGGTATGAAGAGGAGAGAGAGAGAGAGAGAGACAAACGTTATGAAGAGGGGAGAGAGAGAGAGACAAACGTTATGAAGAGGAGAGAGAGAGAGACAAACGTTATAAAGAGGAGAGAGAGACAAACGTTATGAAGAGGGGACAGAGAGAGAGAAACGTTATGAAGAGGAGAGAAAGAGAGAAACGTTATGATGAGGAGAGACAGACAGAGAAACGTTATGAAGAGGAGAGACAGGCAGAGAAACGTTATGAAGAGGAGAGACAGAGAGAGAAACGTTATGAAGAGGAGAGACAGAGAGAGAAACGTTATGAAGAGGAGAGAGAGAGAGAGAAACGTTATGAAGAGGAGAGACAGAGACAAACGTTATGAAGAGGAGAGAGAGAGATAAACGTTATGAAGAGGAGAGACAGAGAGAGAAACATTATGAAGAGGAGAGAGAGAGGAGAGAGAGAGAGGAGAGAGAGAAACGTTATGAAGAGGAGAGACAGAGAGAAACGTTATGAAGAGGAGAGACAGAGAGAAACGTTATGAAGAGGAGAGACAGACAGAGAAACGTTATGAAGAGGAGAGACAGAGAGACAAACGTTATGAAGAGGAGAGACAGAGAGACAAACGTTATGAAGAGGAGAGAGAGAAATGTTACGAAGAGGGGGGAGAGAGAGAGAGAGAGAGAAACGTTATGAAGAGGAGAAACAGAGAGAAACGTTATGAAGAGGAGAGACAGACAGAGAAACGTTATGAAGAGGAGAGACAGAGAGACAAACGTTATGAAGAGGAGAGACAGAGAGACAAACGTTATGAAGAGGAGAGAGAGAGAAATGTTACGAAGAGGGGAGAGAGAGACAAACGTTATGAAGAGAGAGAGAGACAAACGTTATGAAGAGGGGAGAGAGAGAGAGACAAACGTTATGAAGAGGAGAGACAGAGAGAGACAAATGTTATGAAGGAGAGAGAGAGAGAGAGAGAAACGTTATGAAGGAGAGAGAGAGAGAGAAACGTTATGAAGAGGAGAGAGAGAGAGAGAGAGACAAATGTTATGAAGAGAGAGAGAGAGACAAACATTATGAAAAGGAGAGAGAGAGACAAACGTTATGAAGAGGGGACAGAGAGAGACAAACGTTATGAAGAGGGGACAGAGAGAGACAAACGTTATGAAGAGGGGACAGAGAGAGACAAACCTAATGAAGAGGGGAGAGAGAGAGAGAAACGTTATGAAGAGGCGAGAGAGAGAGAGAGACAAACATTATGAAGAGGGGAGAGAGAGAGAGAGACAAATGTTATGAAGAGGGGACAGAGAGAGACAAATGTTATGAAGAGGGGAGAGAGAGAGAGACAAACGTTATGAAGAGAGAGAGAGAGAGAGAGAGAGAGAGAGAGAGAGAGAGAGAGAGAGAGAGAGAGAGAGAGAGAGAGAGAGAGAGAGAGAGAGAGAGAGAGAGAGAGAGAGAGAGAGACGTTATGAAGAGGAGAGAGAGAGAGAGAGACGTTATGAAGAGGAGAGAGAGAGCGAAAGAGAGAGAGAGAGAGAGAGACGTTATGAAGAGGAGAGAGAGAGCGAAAGAGAGAGAGAGAGAGCAAGACAAAAGTAATGAAGAGGGGAGACAGAGAGAGAGACAGGTTATGAAGTGGAGAAGAGAGCGCGATAAGGGAGGGGGTGAGGGAGAGAATCTGGTAAACAGGAACTCATGGAGAACAATGACCATAGAGCTGCCTAGCACACATGTCTGTGTGTGTGCGTTTCAATTTACCTCAAGACGACCATATTGGTCCAGTGCTGTTATTTGTGTGAACGGCTCCTTAAAAAATGATCTTTAGGAGCAACAATACAGCTGACCTTCCTCTTTTCCTCACAGCAGAGAAACAGCACAGAGAGGGAGGTGTGTGTGTGTGTGTGTGTGTGTGTGTGTGTGTGTGTGTGTGTGTGTGTGTGTGTGTGTGTGTGTGTGTGTGTGTGTGTGTGTGTGTGTGTGTGTGTGTGTGTGTGTGTGTGTGTGTGTGTGAGTGAGCTGGGGGCAGTGGGACTGCAGTGGGCAGATTATGTGTGGAGAGACTGTGTCCTGGGTTTCCAGGAAAAGGGGGGAGCCATTAGAGGGGTGGACAGGAAACTAACAGGGCTTACTTCCTGTGGCTCTCCTGATGGCCGACCAGATAGTGTGTGTGTGGGTTGGGAGTTCCTGTGAAATGTTGTTGTAAACTAAGCAGTAAGCATTGAAATGTGTTTTGGATTGCGTCCATCACCGTCATGTTTTAGTTGTTTTGAGAATGTTAGGTCATTTTGGGAGGAATAGGCTGGTATTCCAAGATGTGATTGTCAGGAATTTCAGATTTCTCAGGAATGCAATTTCTCCCAAAGGATGTAAAAAAGATATTCTTCCTATGAGCCACTACAACCTCTGCCATGACCACCAGACCTGAATGGCACAGGAGGGAGTGTGCTAGAGTAGCAGATTGCTAAGCTAGCATCGCCTTCCTGAGACTCAAAGTGTAAGAGCCTGGATCAAATATTACAGACGATACATTGTATAATATATTGTGTCATTGTGACGTAGGCTAAGTCTGAATACTGGGTTTGCTTTGGAATAGAGGTGATTACACATACATCAGTGCTGGTCCTGTAGAGTGAAGACTGTTTCCATTCAGCTGCCATTTTGTTCTTCCTGAACTCTGCTGTGACTTCTTAACCCACTCCAAAGCTGGAGGTAAACTGAGTTAAAACACAACACCAAGTTCTCACTGTTCATCAAACCGCAGACACACCCATTTGTGGTGAAGCATATAGATGGAACTGTAAGTCATGGTCTCTTCCTCAGAGCACTATAAAGGGAAGTGGCTAACCTCTCTCTCTTTGTTCTCACTCTTTCTTTCTTTCTCTCTCTCTCTCTCTCTCTCTCTCTCTCTCTCTCTCTCTCTCTCTCTCTCTCTCTCTCTCTCTCTCTCTCTCTCTCTCTCTCTCTCTCTCTCTCTCTCTCTCTCTCTCTCTCTCTCTCTCTCTCTCTCTCTCTCTCTCTCCTCTCTCTCTAGTGGCGATGGTGTCTGACATGATCTGACAGAGGAAGACTGCAGGTGAGTAACTGCCCTTTACCCTCCATATCACTTCCTCCTTCACTTCTCTCTTTCTCTTCTTCTCTCTCTAACTCCCCACCTCTCTCACCCCCTCTCTCTCTGTAGCGATAGTCTCTGTGGTTATTATGGGCTGTGCCCACTGTAAACAGAAAAAGGCTGCAGCCAAGGCAGCTTCAGCCGAGCTGTCTGACCCATCTCCTAGCAACAGCCCTGATGGGGTTGTGTCTACAGCATTGGCCACGCCCCGTTATCACCCTGGCCCCACCCACCCGACAATACCTGACTTCAACAAGCCTTTTGGCTCCGCCTGTTTTCCTAATACCAACGCACAAACCGGCGCAGGGGGCGTCACAGGTACAGATTGATGGCTTCAAATAATTTGTTGTGTGTTTATGTAGGACATATAATAGGTTAATGAAGGCTTAATTAAGCCTTTAAATGTGTTTGTTTAAAGTGGTTGTATGATGTATGCATACTGACGTGTGTGTGTGTGTGTGTGTGTGTGTGTGTGTGTGTGTGTGTGTGTGTGTGTGTGTGTGTGTGTGTGTGTGTGTGTGTGTGTGTGTGTGTGTGTGTGTGTGTGTGTGTGTGTGTGTGTGTGTGTGTGTGTGTGTGTGTGTGTGTGGAGGTGGAGGTGTAACTCTCTTCATAGCATTGTATGACTATGATGCTCGTACTGAAGATGACCTGTCCTTCCAGAAGGGAGAGAAGTTCCACATTATCAACAACACGTGAGATTCACATTACAGTTCCAGAGTAAATCGCAGGTAGTGGCTTTCCAGATCAAATCAAGTGTCTGCTCCCTCCAATGTGATGAATTGTCTCTACAGAGAGGGGGACTGGTGGGAGGCCCGGTCGTTGGACACTGGGAAGTCTGGTTATGTCCCTAGTAACTATGTAGCTCCTGTAGACTCTATACAGGCTGAGGAGTGAGTACACACACACACACACACACACACACACACACACACACACACACACACACACACACACACACACACACACACACACACACACATACACAAGAACATCTGCTGAATGACTAATGGGTAAATGTTTGTGTGTGTTACCAGGTGGTATTTCGGTAAGATGGGGAGAAAGGATGCAGAGAGACAGCTCCTGGGACTGGAGAACCCCAGAGGAACATTCCTTATCAGAGAGAGTGAGACCACCAAGGGTACGTACACACCTGTACTCAGAAGGTGTTCACACACATTTGCTAAAAGTTACACAAAACGTTTGAAGGCTTCCCACACATAGATTAAGCCTAGTCCTGGTCTAAGAAGCACTTTCCCTGGACAATCTCCGTGAATCTGGGTCTGGTCAACTGGCTCTAAGAGTATTAGATATCTATATGTGGTTCTACAGGTATTCTCAAACACATCTCAGTACAGCTGTGTTTCTGTTCATTCATACGTAGTCATTCTCTTGTGTGCAACTTCACCTTTAGAATCCTCAGAGTGTGAACTGTTCTCTTCCTCCTCTATCGCCAGGTGCCTACTCTCTGTCTATCCGGGACTGGGATGATGGTAAAGGTGACCACGTCAAACATTATAAGATCAGGAAGCTGGACAATGGAGGATATTATATCACAACACGCACACAGTTCGACACCGTGCATCAACTCGTGGAGCACTACACAGGTGAGTGCTTAGGGGCTAGGGGTGAAGTACCTAACTTAGGGTCTGTGGGTAAAGTGCCTAGGGTGTATGGACTAGGGTTAAAGTATTTAGGGCCTAGGTGAGGGCTTTCTCTCCATGGCCAAGACTAATGTAATTCAGATCCCTCTTTTTCTCTCTCCCAGTTGCCCTCTGGTGGTGCAGTCTGGTATAGGAGCTACTCTGCTCTGTGTGTGTGTGTTCTCCTTTCTGTGTCTGTATGTCCAACATCCATTCTAGCATACTAAATATGATCAAGGAATGTATTAGCCAAGCACACTAAATAGACATAAGCAAAGTTGCCTATTGGTTTGCATGGTGTGTCAGTGCATGTGTGTGTGTCTAAACAGATGTGTATCGGTGAAATGTGAGCACTTTTTAGTAGATCCAAGTAAAGTACTGTAGTCAGTTGCTTTCTATGTTCTATATGTGTTTGTTGCTTTTGTGCCTCAGCAATTTATCTCTCCCTCCCCTCTTGTCTGTCTGTATCTCTCTCTGTCTTTGTCCCTTTGCTCTTGCTCTCTCCTTTATTCTGTCTGCCTGTCTGTCTTGCTTCGACTCTCTCTCTTCCACCCCTCTCTCACCCACCTCAGAGCGAGCAGCAGGTTTGTGCTGTAGGTTGATTGGCAGCTGTAGGCGGGGCATGCCTAAGCTAGCCGACCTATCGGTGAAGACCAAGGACGTGTGGGAGATTCCAAGAGAATCTCTCCAGCTGATTAAGAAGCTGGGCAACGGGCAGTTTGGAGAAGTCTGGATGGGTAGGAAGTTCTGTGTCTTTGCATGCCTTTTCATCTCATTTCATCTCCCTCCCTGTCCACTCCTACCATCCCCCCTCCCCCCTCCAACCCCTCACTCCTCTAGGCTGTAACGATGGGCTGTGTTACTTTCTGACCACACCCTGTCCCAATGCCACGCCCCTCACCCTGGGGCTGGGGCGGGACGCCTGGGAGGTTGCCAGGAAAACGCTGGCCCTAAACAGAAAGTTGGGCCAGGGATGCTTCGGAGACGTCTGGATGGGTGAGCCCAACTGTCAATCAATCAATCAGTCACTTTCTTATACTGTAGGTTGAGACTGACACACACACCACCTACAGTCTAGCGCAGGGATCATCAACTACATTACGCTGCGGGCCGTTTTATGTTGTTGAGGGGATGGTCAGGGGTTCGGAACATAATGACAAATCATTTGAAGTCTGCAAATTGACCGCAAGAACATATATGTTTGACTTAAACATAATCATTTCAGATCTTGCTTACATGTGTATACGATCACGTGACTCTATTATGCATGGGAGAACTTCATATATTTTAAGTTAAAATCCCTTTGAGCTGATTTCCTGGTGTTTCTACAGTCTTATGTCTGACAATGAAAATTCTACAAAAAACAAACAAACTTGGAGGCCAGTTGGGAAACACTGGACTATAGCGCTCTTCACAACTGTGTCCCAGAAGTGCTTCTCAGTGTGTCTGGGATTATTCCCAATCCGGTGCTCATGTGGTGGTGTGTAGTGCTCTCTTTTCCCACGGCCAGCTGTGTTCCCAGTTTCCATTCCAGTGCCGTTCTGTGTCAGTGGAATAGTCTCTCTGTGTGTCCGGACCAGGAAGTAGCCAACCCTATTCCTGGTCCAGCTTCATGCACTGCTGAAGCACCATGGTGGGACTCTCCCCCTCTCCTCCCCTTCCTTATCCCACCCCACCACCTCTGTGCACTCCTGTGTGTCTTTGTGTGTGTATAATTAAGCAATAAGGCCCGAAGTGTTGTGGTATATTGGCCATATATCGCAAACCCCAGAGGTGCCTTATTGCTATTATAAACTGGTTACCAATGCAATTAAAGCAGTAAAAATAAATGTTTTGTCATACTTGTGGTATACGGTCTGATATACCACAGATGTCAGCCAATCAGCATTCAGGGCTCGAACCACCCAGTTTATAATTGTATGCATGTGTGTGTGTTTCTGCCTTTGTGTGTGTGTACTGTATACCTATCTCTGTGTGTGTGTGTGTTTCTGCCTTTGTGTGTGTGTACTGTATACCTATCTCTGTGTGTGTGTTTCTGCCTTTGTGTGTGTGTACTGTATACCTATCTCTGTGTGTGTGTGTGTTTCTGCCTTTGTGTGTGTGTACTGTATACCTATCTCTGTGTGTGTGTGTGTGTTTCTGCCTTTGTGTGTGTGTACTGTATACCTATCTCTGTGTGTGTGTGTGTGTACTGTATACCTATCTCTGTGTGTGTGTGTGTTTCTGCCTTTGTGTGTGTGTACTGTATACCTATCTCTGTGTGTGTGTGTGTGTACTGTATACCTATCTCTGTGTGTGTGTGTTTGTTTCTGCCTTTGTGTGTGTGTACTGTATACCTATCTCTGTGTGTGTGTGTGTACTGTATACCTATCTCTGTGTGTGTGTGTGTGTGTGTGTGTGTACTGTATACCTATCTCTGTGTGTGTGTGTGTGTGTGTGTACTGTATACCTATCTCTGTGTGTGTGTGTGTGTACTGTATACCTATCTCTGTGTGTGTGTGTGTGTGTGTACTGTATACCTATCTCTGTGTGTGTGTGTGTGTGTGTGTGTGTGTACTGTATACCTATCTCTGTGTGTGTGTGTGTACTGTATACCTATCTCTGTGTGTGTGTGTGTTTCTGCCTTTGTGTGTGTGTGTACTGTATACCTATCTCTGTGTGTGTGTGTGTTTCTGCCTTTGTGTGTGTGTGTACTGTATACCTATCTCTGTGTGTGTGTGTGTGTGTGTGTGTGTGTGTGTGTGTGTGTCTGTCAGGTATGTGGAACGGCACCACCAAGGTAGCAGTGAAGACGTTGAAGCCAGGCACCATGTCTCCAGAGGCTTTCCTAGAAGAGGCTCAGATCATGAAGAGACTGAGGCATGACAAGCTGGTGCAGCTGTACGCTGTGGTCTCTGAAGAACCCATCTACATCATCACAGAGTTCATGAGCCAAGGTGCGGTACGGAGCACACACATATGCAAGCGGAGCCACACACACGCTTTCACAATTATTTCTGAAATGAACTGTGTATTTCAGGTAGCTTACTGGACTTCCTGAAGGACGGGGAAGGAGGGAATCTGAAGCTGCCTCAACTGGTGGATATGGCTGCTCAGGTAAGAACACACACCATCTTGGCAGTCCATCGATGCTGGTGCCACATCATGTGGCTGTGGAGGTCGATGTGGGAGTCACGTGTGGGATTGGATGGCTTGCACCTCTAACCCTTCCTCCTGTGTGTGTGTGTGTGTGTGTGTGTGTGTGTGTGTGTGTGTGTGTGTGTGTGTGTGTGTGTGTGTGTGTGTGTGTGTGTGTAGATAGCGGCAGGCATGGCATATATAGAGCGTATGAACTACATCCATCGTGATCTGCGAGCGGCTAACATTCTGGTCGGGGAAAATCTGGTGTGCAAGATCGCTGACTTTGGTTTGGCCAGACTCATAGAGGACAATGAGTACACAGCCAGACAAGGTAGAAGAGAGTTACTGTTTTAGGACATTGTGACAACTCTTGATGTGAAAAGGGCTTCATAAATACATTTGATTGAACGATTTTACAGGAGCCAAGTTCCCCATCAAGTGGACAGCTCCTGAAGCAGCTCTATACGGGCGCTTCACCATCAAGTCTGATGTGTGGAGCTTTGGTATCCTGCTCACTGAACTCGTCACAAAAGGACGCGTGCCTTACCCAGGTACGGGGGTGTAGGTGTCTCCTACTCTGTTGCCCTTCTTTTCTCCAGCCCTCTGTCTTTCCATCTGTCTCTATGATGGATATAAGATGCTGTGTGTTACACTAAAAAAACATCTATCTCTGTCTTTCTCTCTACCTCCCTCCCTCTCCCTCCTCTCTCTCTAGGTATGAACAACCGCGAGGTCCTGGAGCAGGTGGAGAGAGGCTACAGGATGCCCTGTGCGGTGGGTTGTCCTGCCTCCCTCCATGAGCTGATGGTGCAGTGTTGGCGGAGAGAGGCGGACGAGAGACACACCTTTGAATACCTGCAGGGCTTCCTGGAGGACTACTTTACTGCTACTGAACCCCAGTACCAGCCTGGAGAGAACCTGTGACCACACACACGCACACAGACACAAGTGTGTACACACACACACACACAACCTATACATACTGTAAGCCTTATCTACTATATGTTGCTGTCTGTCAGGGCAGAGCAATCAAACACGAGCCAGAATTCTTCCTCTCCTCCTATCTGTGCTCGGCTGCCCAGACCAGCAGAGGAAAGGGACTGTTGTCAGTGTACTATGCCTTAATAGCTTTACTGAGTTACCATGACAACAAGGCTTTGTCTTTAGATGGAGGTTGGGGGGGTTTAAGGTTAGGGTTAGATGGGGTTAGGGGTCAAGGTTTGTGGGGCTGTAGGGGACCAGTTTGTGCCTAAAATCTTTACTTGTGTAAGATGATGATGGTGATGACTTCACTCCAATGCTTTTTACTCAATAAGCATCTTTCATGACGTCAAAGTGGATTTTCATTCTGCAACCTTTCTTAAACCTGATATTGACAACCCTGGTTTTTAATTTGTTTATTTAATGCTTTTTTGTATACTGTTTGTATCTTAGCTAACACATGGGGTCTGTTCAGCAGGGTGCAACGTTTCAGAATATTCAGATGGACAACCATATATGTTCTATACAGTATATTTTTATCAGGTAGAATAGGCGTTTGTACCAGCTCTTCGTAAAATGTCTATGTGCTATGTTCTGACTATTTCACCTCTCTGAATCCACGCATGTTATGTATACAGCCTTCTGCCAATGGGAGGGTCAGGCAAAGGGTCAAATGAATGCACAGAGGTCGGAGTTGGGACCGTGTGCAGGAGTGTGGGTTTTTATGATGATTTGAACTTTTCTGTTGTTTCAGATGTTTCTGTGCCTGTGGTAAAGTTATTGTCCACAATACACGTGTGTCTTGTTTTCTTAGTTTCTAGGTCTAGCCTACCAACACCATATTTCTTTACTCACAGACACATGCACACACACATTTTGACTGTCTAGTGTGGTCAGTCTACTTGAAATTGGGTCCCTCCTGTGGTAAGTCTGTTTGCTGTTTTATGTGTGAGCACCCAGCACTGTTCATTATAACCATAGGGTTATAACCGGTTATTATAAACTGGGTAGTTTGTGTCATGGATGCTGATTGGCTAAAACACCAGTACAGCAGTGTGTACATCAGACAATATACCACGGTATGATGCAAAACTCCTTGTTTACTGTTCTATTTATGTTTGTAACCAGTTTATAATAGCAATAAGACACCTCTGGGGTTTGTGGTATATGGCCAATATACCACGGCTAAGGGCTGTATCCAGGCACTCGCTTCCTGTCATGCTAAGAGCAGCCCTTATGCTGCATTCATAACCAAGTGGGAAGGTGGTAATTACCTAAATACCAGTTGGATATATTCATGTGCATTGAACTCATTGGGAAATACCGATTGGCTAATGTACAACAAGCTGCGTCAACCATAAACTAGAAGTACAGATAACATGCTTGTAAACAAATGACTGTTCAAAAACCATATATTTCCCACTAGTAATTACCAATTCAAATGGATTTTGGATTTTTCCCTGTCGTATGTGGTAAATACCACCTTCCCACTTGGTTATGGACGAAAGGTTGCTGATTTGAATCCCGGAGCAGACGAGGTCAAAACCTGTCGCTGTGCCCTTGAGAAAGGCACTTGACCCCAATTGCTCCTGGGGCGCTGGACAATGGTGACCCTGGCCTTGATCCCACTCCTTGCAGGTGTCTCTGGGAGTTGGAATATGCAAAAAACACATCTCCATTACACACTTCTACAAGTGTGTAACAGGACAAATGTAAGCACCCCCCTCGCCCCAAATTAGCTGTGGTATATTTAAGCGATAAGGCACTGCCAATCAGCATTCAGGGCTGGAACCATACAGTTTATAATGGCCAATGTAACCCCTCGACTTAATGCTTAATTATAGAACTGACTCAAGTCAGTGTCCAACCCTCTCTCCATCTTTCTCTGACTCCTCTCGCCCACGTCTGCATTGCGTAACCCAGACAACAGTTTCTGATAACAAAAAAAGAACTACACTTCCCAGACTTTTTATCCGTAGAACCGAGGACAGCTACGGGTCCCTGGATGGGACTGACAAACAGGCACATCTGGCGAGAAACGAGAGAGGCGAGATTGCACTGTGTGTGAGAGAGAGACAGAGAGAGAAAGGGGGATATCGCGGAGAGATAAAAACGGAAGAAATATTTTCTTATTTTCTTCCTTTTCTCCTAGGAACGTCTGTTCCACGCCTTGTCTGCCACGGGATCGTTACCGCGGGGTTTGAGGAGTGTTCGCGTTCTTGCGTGCAAAAGGGGATATACGCCCCCTCGTCAATTTCCCCTTCTCTTCTTTATATTTTACCTTCCTCCGTTTCCAGTGTTCTGCTGTCGATGTAGACCAGCTTTTTTTTGAGAAACGGTTTTCTGTGGTGGAGCCCTGCACGCATACAGACAGATGCGCGCGAAGCACGGAGAGGAGACAGACAACGACGTTAACGGTAGGAATGAACGGAAAATGCTGTGCGCCAGCAGTGGCAGCTGTGATATTACCAAGAACTCAGTGATCCGCACGACGAGAGAAGAGAAGCCCCGCTGCAGCAACGAGCCTCTCCCGGTGAGTGCGCATGCAGTGTCTATCTGTGTACACAACTCATATTTGCATACCGGACAGTTCTAGCGGCGCTGCCAGATGCGCGCGGCACCGCTGCATTTTTTTTTATTGAAGGAATTTGTATTAACCTCGTCGGTGCCGTTATAAAGGGAATTCGTGCATTGGGTCAGTCTGCCACTATGGCTGAGGTGGGCTCCTTTCTCATTAGTGATGGTGACACACACACGAGTTAAGGCTATTGTTAAGGAAGCATCTCCATGCAGGGCTGATTGTGTGTATATGCTGGTTCGTGAAAGCGAAGATGTCTACCATACAAACACACGTTCACACAGGACCGGATCCGTCACTGAGACTGTCTCTCAGGTAGGCTAGATTCACCGTCGGTCTCCACCTACATATAACATTCGGTACGTGCTGTGGCGCTGCTGTGGCGCGAGCTCAGGGCGCGCTCCGACAGATGTTTACCGTAATTAAAGCGCGAGAGACGTCATCCGGTTCCCCTGTAAAGCCGGGGCTATAATCCTCCGGTAACAAATTGAGCTGTACTGACGCGCTCATCCCGTATAGGCACGAACCGCCCGGTGCGTTGAATGAGTGACGCCCACATCAGCCTCGAGACACAGAGCTCATGGTGGTGCATGATTATTATCCGATGGGGGGAGAGCGCCTCGGGCCAGGGTCTGTGTTGTGACAGTGTCATTTTATTTATGGCCCTTTTTGACATGCATATCCTTTCCATGTGCACGTGTCTGTGGGATGCTGACAGATGCTGAGCAAGAGGTATTAAAGAGAGAGAGAGAGAAGTCTGTGTGTGTGTGTCAGTGCACAACATATAACAGCATAGCCCCATTGTGTACCTGTGTGTGGTGGTAGTCATAGAAACGGCCTTGTATCGCAGATGATGTTATTTCTGTCCTTAACCCTATTAGCCAGGTCAGTAGTCAACACACACATTCTTACATATCTATATAGAACATATTACTTTGAATGTTGGTCTTTGACTGCTTCATGTATTTGTTTGGCTGGAGTGTGTGTATGAGTGTATGATAGAGAGAGAGAGAGTGTGTGTGTTTGGTGCTGCAGATACACTCTGCTGATATGACAGCCACAGCTCAACCAATCACCTGTCTCCTTTCTCAGCCTATCAGCAGGCATTGCCAGACTTCCTAGTTTCAGAAGTAACTATGGAGATGGAACTGACAGCATGCACACTGACACACACAAACACACTTTCTAACTGAAGGTTATGACCCTCCCACTCAGAGTTGTGGTTCTTGTTATAGTCCAGCTAGTTCTAGTTCTGGTTCTAGTCCAGCTAGTTTTGGTTCTGGTTCTCGTCCAGCTAGTTTTGGTTCTGGTTCTAGTCCAGCTAGTTTTGGTTCTTGTTCTAGTCCAGCTAGTTGTGGTTCTGGTTGTAGTCCAGCTAGTTTTGGTTCTGGTTCTAGTCCAGCTAGTTTTGGTTCTTGTTCTAGTCCAGCTAGTTTTGGTTCTGGTTCTAGTCCAGCTAGTTTTGGTTCTGGTTCTAGTCCAGCTAGTTGTGGTTCTTGTTCTAGTCCAGCTAGTTGTGGTTCTGGTTTAGTCCAGCTAGTTTTGGTTCTGGTTCTAGTCCTGCTAGTTTTGGATTTGGTTCTAGTCCAGCTAGTTGTGGTTCTAGTCCAGCTAGTTTTGGTTCTGGTTCTAGTCTAGCTAGTTGTGGTTCTGGCCCTAGACCAGCTAGTTGTTGTTATGATTCTAGTCTAGCTAGGTGTGGTTCTAGTTCTAGTCTAGGTAGTTGTAGTTATAGTCCAGCTAGCTGTGGTTGTGGTTGTGGTTCTAGTCCAGTTAGTTTTGGTTCTTGTTCTAGTCCAGCTAGTTTTGGTTCTGGTTCTAGTCCAGCTAGTTTTGGTTCTGGTTCTAGTCCAGCTAGTTGTGGTTCTTGTTCTAGTCCAGCTAGTTGTGGTTCTGGTTTAGTCCAGCTAGTTTTGGTTCTGGTTCTAGTCCTGCTAGTTTTGGATTTGGTTCTAGTCCAGCTAGTTGTGGTTCTAGTCCAGCTAGTTTTGGTTCTGGTTCTAGTCTAGCTAGTTGTGGTTCTGGCCCTAGACCAGCTAGTTGTTGTTATGATTCTAGTCTAGCTAGGTGTGGTTCTAGTTCTAGTCTAGGTAGTTGTAGTTATAGTCCAGCTAGCTGTGGTTGTGGTTGTGGTTCTAGTCCAGTTAGTTTTGGTTCTGGTTCTAGTCCAGATAGGTGTAGTTTTAGTTCTGGGTCTACTCCAGCTAGTTGTGGTTCTGATTCTGATTCTAGTCCAGCTAGTTGTGGTTGTAGTTTTGGTTCTAGTCCAGCTAGTTGTAGTTGTAGTTTTGGTTCTAGTCCAGCTTGTTGTGGTTATGGTTCTAGTCTAGCTAGTTGTGGTTCTGGTTGTGGTTCTAGTCCAGCTAGTTGTGGTTCTAGTCTAGCTAGCTGTGGTTCTGTTCTGGTTCTAGTCTAGCTAGTTGTGGTTCTGGTTCTAGTACAGCTATTTGTAGTTGTGGTTTTGGTTCTAGTTCAGCTAGTTGTGGTTCTGGTTTTAGTCTAGCTAGTTGTGGTTCTGGTTCTGGTTCTAGTCCAGCTAGTTGTGGTTCTAGTCTAGCTAGTTGTGGTTCTGTTCGGGTTCTAGTCTAGCTAGTTGTGGTTCTGGTTCTAGTCCAGCTAGTTGTGGTTCTGTTTTTCTCTAGTCTAGCTAGTTGTGGTTCTGTGGTTCTCTAGTCTAGCTAGTTGTAGTTCTGTGGTTATAGTCTAGCTAGTTGTGGTTCTGGTTCTAGTCCAGCTAGTTGTAGTTATGTGGTTCTCTAGTCCAGCTAGTTGTAGTTCTGTGGTTCTCTAGTCTAGCTAGTTGTGGTTCTGGTTCTAGTCCAGCTAGTTGTAGTTCTGTGGTTCTCTAGCCTAGCTAGTTGTAGTTCTGTGGTTCTCTAGTCTAGCTAGTTGTAGTTCTGTGGTTCTCTAGCCTAGCTAGTTGTAGTTCTGTGGTTCTCTAGCCTAGCTAGTTGTAGTTCTGTGGTTCTCTAGCCTAGCTAGTTGTAGTTCTGTGGTTCTCTAGCCTAGCTAGTTGTAGTTCTGTGGTTCTCTAGCCTAGCTAGTTGTAGTTCTGTGGTTCTCTAGTCTAGCTAGTTGTAGTTCTGTGGTTCTCTAGCCTAGCTAGTTGTAGTTCTGTGGTTCTCTAGCCTAGCTAGTTGTAGTTCTGTGGTTCTCTAGTCTAGCTAGTTGTAGTTCTGTGGTTCTCTAGCCTTGCTAGTTGTAGTTCTGTGGTTCTCTAGTCTAGCTAGTTGTACTGTAGTTTGCATTATTTCCCCCTGAGGCAGGTTGAGTATACTATGTTCTGGCTAAGCTCCAGACCATTGAGAAGGCCTAGGGCACATTTATGTTGCAGTATACTTTCATAACTCATCAATCTGACTATTAACATCCTTCTCTTATATTTGTGGGGTTCTCTGGGGCTGTTTCTGCTCTGTCTGTCTGTCCGTCCGTCCGTCCGTCCGTCCGTCCGTCCGTCCGTCTGTCTGTCTGTGTTTAGTCTATATAATATCAACTTCCACACAATGGTTTCCCATAGCACTCGCTTTCTCTCTACTAATTACATTTCTCGGGCCACTCCTGGCTCTCTCCCTCTCACCCCCCCTCTCACACAGCTGGTTTGATGCTATATGACCCCTAACCTCTGATTGGAGATGGGGGGGGGGGGCATGTGTGTGTCTTTGTGTGTGTGTCTGAGTGAGAGGGAGGGAGGGAGAGAGGGAAGGAGGGAGAGACAGAAGAGAGAGCCGGCAGAGAAAAAGAGGGATAGAAAGTGTGTGTCTACCTCACTAACAAGCTGGACAGAAATAGTTCAATTATTAAAGACGAGAAACACTTTCACCCAAACCGTCACACACACACCTTCATTCTCCCTCAAACACACAACTTCACTCTCTCTCATACACACACCTTCACACGGACCTCTGCTCTGTCTATATCTTTCTCTCTCTCTTGACACATGCATGCACACACACACATGCACATAGTCTCATTTGTGTATTGATTACACACACTGGAACTCAGAAAAAAAGATGACATTTATGTGTAGATGTGTGTTCACAAAAAGATGAAGCAGATGATCAGAAAGGTGACAGATTTTAAAATGTTTAAAATACATTCATTTGACATTCCTGTAACATTGTCGCATCATTAACACAACAGAGCTAAAGGTTCTGCTCCAGGAATCCTAATGATGATAGTTCTCCCTTTCTCTTCCCCCTCTCTCTCCCTTCCCCCTCTCTTCCCACTGTGTTTCTCTCTCTCTTCCAACCCAGTCCTCTCTATGTCCCTCTCTTTCCCTCTTCATCGCCCCTTCTCAGCTGGAAGGTAGGGAGCTTTTTGTCCCTTGGGATTACACACTTCCTCAGAGAGAGAAAGAGAGAGACAGAGGAAAATGAGAGAGATAGAGGAGAAGGAAAGAGAGAGAAAGAAGGAGAGTGAGGGCAAGAGAGGAGAAGGAGAGAGAGAGAGATAAGGGTGGAAGACGGGGTGGGGGAAGATGGATGAATGCACTGCACACTCAGGCTCCTGGAAAGAAAGAGGGGGGCAGACACGGAGGAGGATGGGTGGAGAGAGAGAAGAGACAACAGAGATGGATTGAGAAAACGTCTGATAGACTGACAGAGAGAAGGGCTACTCTTATCCTTTCAACAATAGCAATCATCTGAGGGAGAGAGTGTGTGAGTTTGGTTGGAAGGGTTATTTAAGTTTGAATATGTGGGATCAGGATTTGGATGGAGATACTGTACATTAGTGTGTGTCTGCGTGTCACATGAATATGTGTGTTTGTGTGTAGCTATGTGCGTTCTTAAGTGTGTGTGTTCTCTGGTGAGTGTGTGTGTGAGAGACAGTACCTACAGTTGGAATGTTCACGGCCATTGTTGTTCAAACAGCCAGCAGCCTTCTCCTTGGCAACCGGAGCTGCAGCAGTAACCCACGGCAACTGTGGAACAGAGGGAGGAGTCAGGAAGTCAGGCCGCAGCACAGAGCCCCCTCTCCAAAACACTGGCCTCAAGGTCTGACTGTGTGCGTGTGTGTGTGTGTGTGTGTGTGTGTGTGTGTGTGTGTGTGTGTGTGTGTGTGTGTGTGTGTGTGTGTGTGTGTGTGTGTGTGTGTGTAATGTATGTGCATGTGTGTGTGCGTGTGCACTCCTGGCTGCTCCCAGCTGCCGCTATTCGTCACATGACCGACTGAGGGGCGGCCATCAACAGAGCCAGGAAACTGCCTGGAGGAGAGAGAGAAAGAGGAGGGAGGGAGAAGAGGTGGGGGGAAGAAGAGAGGGGGCAGGCAAAGGGGAGAGCGGAGGATGGATGTGGAGGGAGGAGGGGGAGAGAGAATAGGTGGGGGAGTGTGTGAGAGAGGCTGTAGGAGAAGGAGTGGTGGTGGGGGAGCAGGGGACAGGGCTCGTACGGTTCTTGTCTTAAAATAACTTGCTACAGCATGTAGGTTCCTGTAGAAACAACATTAGAAAGAGAGAGGGGCGATTAGAAGAGAGAGAGACATAGAGAGAGAAAAGCTGAGCCAGTGTAGTCTGATGTTTGCTTCAGTTTGTCTGTGCATTAACCTCTTTTGTGTATGCAATGTGCTGTGTGTGTCTGTGAGTGTGTGTGCATATGTGTGTGTGTGTGTGTGTTTGTGAGTGTACAGTATGTGCTCTTGGCTGGAAGTAGTGTTGAACACAGACTGATGATGAAGATCATTAGGAATTTCCTGCGGCTGGGGATGAGAGAGAGAAAGAGAGAGGAGACAGGAGGTAGTGGAGAGAGGGGAGGGCGGTAGGGAGAGAGGGGAGGGCGGTAGGGAGAGAGGGGAGGGTGGTAGGGAGAGAGGGGAGGGCGGTAGGGAGAGAGGGGAGGGCGGTAGGGAGAGAGGGGAGGGCGGTAGGGAGAGAGGGGAGGGCGGTAGGGAGAGAGGGGAGGGCGGTAGGGAGAGAGGGGAGGGCGGTAGGGAGAGAGGGGAGGGCGATAGGGAGAAAGGGGTGGGCGGTAAGGGAGAGAGGGGAGGGCGGTAGGGAGAGAGAGAGGGAAGAAGAGAGAGAGGAAGACAGAAAAGGGAAGGAGGGCAGAAATATAGCAGAGGGAGAGAGGTGGAAGAGTAAGGGTAGAGAGAGAGAGAGCATTTAGTGAAGAAGAGGAGTGGACTGGGTATGTGTGGGGGGTTGAGGGTAAGGGACGAGAGGGGGAGTCTGTTCCTCAGTTACAGTCATAGTAAACTGTGTTGGTGTACTATATTGTGAATGCAATTGTCCCATGAGGCTTCACATAATATATAAAGCAGACATTGTGTGATGGTTGTCTGAGGGTTCTCTTGGTTGTGTGGGAGTTGGGTTAAGGTTGTGTAGGTATTGAGGGTTTAATTAGAGGTTGTGAATGAAGGGTGAGACTTTAAGTAAGCGAACCCCCATGCCTTGTTTCTACTAGTTACCACAAAATGGTCTATATTGTACAAAATCATGAAAACAAACATTTGCTTTTTGTTCTTAATTTAAGGTTAGGGTTAGGCATAAATTTAGCAGTGTGGTTAATTTTAGGGTTAAGATCAGGTTTAAAATAACATTTTAATAAGTTAAATTGTAGCTGCTGGTCATCTATGAACGTTTGAATATCTTGATGAACGATCTGGCCTTAATGGCCATGTAGTCTTATAATCTCTACCGGGCACAGCCAGAAGAGGACAGGCCACCCCTCAGAGCCTGGTTCCTCTGTAGGTTTCTTCCTAGATTCCTGCCATTCTAGCCACTGTGCTCCTACATCTGCATTGCTTGCTGTTTGGGGTGTTATGCTGCGTTTCTGCATAAGCACTTTGTGACATCAGCTGATGTAAACATTTGATTTGATTTAGCTGTGGTAACTAGCGACAACCCCCCCAAGCCTCCTAGATCTGTAGATCTATAAGGATTGGAGAAAAATTCTATGCAGCCTATCAGATGGCAAAGTGAATCGGTACCATATTACTTAGAGTTTACCATATTAGAGTGTGTTTTGTGAGAGGGATTGGGGTTTTCTGGAGGATAGGGGGTTGTTGTGTGCAAAGGTCATATTGTGGTTGTGTTTGTGCTGTCTGGAGGTTGTGTATAGGTTGTGGTTAGTTGTGTATAAGTTGTGGGAGGGTTGTGTTGAGGTTATTTATGGATCGTTTAAAGGTTGTGTTTAGGTTGTTGAAAGGTTAGGGGGCGGTAGACAGGTGAGTTTCTGTGTACCTCCTGACCCACTTACCTCTCTTTCTCCCCTCCAATTTTCGGCACCCTTTCTCTATCCCTCTCTCCCCTTCTCCCTCTCTTTTCTGCTCGTTCCCTCCACCATCGCTTTCTTTAAACTCACTCACCCTGACTCTTTGTATCTCTTTCTCCACCCCCTCTCTCCTTCTCTGTCTCTCTCTCTCTCTCTTCAGCTTGCTTACCCATCTTTATATAAACCTCACTCTTTTTCTCTCTCTCTTAACTCCTTACACCACTCTCTCCCTGCCCCTTTACTTTCCCTATCTACCCCCCTCTCTCTGCCTCTCTATTTCAATTCATCTCTCCCTCTCCCTCAGTTTCGGCTGCTGCCTGTCTCTTAGCAACAACTGCACACCCGTTAGAACTGAGTGAGTGCTTTTCCACGCACGCACGCACGCACACACACACACACACACACACACACACACACACACACACACACACACACACACACACACACACACACACACACACACACACACACACACACACACACACACACACACACACACACACACACACACACACAGTGTCTGGATCATTGGGTGTGTCTGAAGTGTTACTGCAGTTCAATGTGACGTAGAGACAGATATTGATGTAGAGCAGGGATGGGCAACTTTGATGGGGTGGGGGCCACATAAAAGCAGAACTTATCATGAGGGGCCACAGTAGCTGTGTACCCACATCCATACCCACACTTGCAGTCAGAGCTGGCCCTAGCCTTTCGCTGATTACAACAAGTTTAGATAGTTGGCTGGACTAATAACTTCCCGATCTAAAAAACGTTTGCTGACATGGGCTAATTGAGTGACTATCAGTGATAGGGGGTGGGCCGTAACAAGCTATCTGCTTTAGTTTTTGAGATGATCCATCTCTGTTGAGGGACAAGCTGGTTTTTATATATTGTGTATGTTTGTTTATTCTGAACACATTTCCATTTGTTGGCAATGTTAATTCATTCTTGCACATTTTTTAAAGATCCTTTTATGTTCGCTAACCTTGACAGGCAAACACAACCAAGTATTAAACTGTAAACCAATCAAAACTTGTGTACTATCCATGGTACAATCTCTGCTGATCATGTCGTCTGCCAATCACGTTATCGGAATCAATCCGTCTGACAAACTGCTATCAGGTAAAGTCTTTTTTTAAAAATTGTAATCAAACTATTTAGTCATAGAAACGCGATACCATCAGTGCAAACTGTAAATTGTCTCCCATCTTAGAACACAGCAACCGTAGTAATGTAGCTAGCTTTCTAGTTAGTTAGCTAGTTACAACAAGTAGATTTGTTGCGAGCTTGCAGGAGCAGATAGCTTTATCAATAGCTAGCATGTCATTCCGAGACAAGGAGCGTTTTAGTTAGTTCCAAGTAATCATTTAAGACTACAAAAATCTATAGGACAAGTAGTGTAAATCTAATACAGTCATCAAGGCAGGACCCAGTAATTTCATTCATACTGACAAATAACAAACGCCACTTTATCCCTGTCAATAGTTGAGGTAGGATGATTGCAGAGCACCCTGCCTCAGACTGTCAGGATGTTTATTTTCTAGCTCACAAACTACATTCCTTTTCTGTGATGATTTATTTGATTCAATTCTCATCTCTCATGTTTGTCTCATATGATCTATTCAGCTCTCCGGTATCCTGCTCCCAGAGATCAACCAAGTGCTATTCACCAATCATGAGCTGATTAACTCATCTGTGAGGAGAACCATCCTACTGCAGTTTGAACTTGCCCTGCTGTCTCTATGTAGACATTGGAACCACATATGTACCTGTCGTCATTGTAGAGTTGAAGAACATCAACTACAGAAATACTTGCTTTTTTGAGCATCTCAAAGACCAAACTCAATGTAGAATAAATGTAACAGTTTACAAGCAGATTATTTTACTATTGTAAAATGCAGTGGGGAGAATTCTATTGTCCTCGCCAGGAGTCCAAGCTTTTGCCATAGATGATAGAGTTCTCATCTCTGGACCACACAAGCTTTAGATTGCATTCTGCTCAGGCATTTGTCTCACTCTACATCGGTCAGCTACATTGGTTACCAGGGTGGGATCCTTTCAATACGTCTATGAGGCCTGGGCACACAAATGTTTATAGAGATAAGGAGGAATACTGAAGCACGTGTTGATGACAGTTCTATAGTCACCATCAGAGGTCCAGACTTTTGGCATAGATGGTAAGCTCTAATTTCTGGACCGCAACATTGTAAGATTGTGCCCTCCACGACACTTGATATACATTGAATGGTTACACTATATTTAGATACTTCAAATACTGCCTGAGACACCTTTGCTATTTGACTCTGTACTCAATAAATGGTGAAACAGTATTTGTGATGTTTTCTTTGTTCGTATGCATATGCATGAAGCGTAAATGATGGAAAATATGTCTCACACATAGTTAGTAGAATAATGAATTGATTGGCAAGATTTTGGCACCGTCAACTTTTAGAATGTTAGTAAGAAAGTTCATCATTTAAACCACCTAAATATACTCACATTCATTGAACATGTAGTATTTGAAACTCAAACATTCCTTTCCCAAATGCTTTTTCTATAATCACACAGTCTCTGTATCATTCTCCATACCTTGAATTCCAATGCATCCAACATCATGCATGCCCACCATGGTATTGGGGAGCTGCTATTTGAGAATTCATCTGGTTGAGAAATCAAACTCTGGTTATCTTACTGCAGAGCACATTGTACAACTGTTATGGTATGCTATATGTATGCTATATGTGTAGGTTATGCCATACAGTATGTATTGGCTAATATGCATATGCAGCTGTCGTTTTTAAACCTTGCATACATGACACGCTTTTATTTGGGTTTCTATGCAAAGTATATGATTGAATGCTTCTATAAGCCTGCAGCTAGTTACTGTCACATGGGATGACGCTGGAGAGACGATGCAGGTACGAGGAGTCAAACGTTTAATAAACAACGGACATGGAACGAGACAGGAACAGCGTCAGCAAAGTAGCAACACAAACAATTAACGCAGAAGCGGGGAACAGAGCTGGGGAACTGACATACCTTAAGGGAAGAATTCGGCAGTACCTGTATGGTTAGTGAGAAAGTCCATATTGCAAATGTACGGTCCCTTACTAGACGTCCGAAATCGTTTGTAAAATTCGCGGACGGCGTCGGGCCGAGCGGCAGGGCCGGACCTACCAGGAAGTCATCAAATGAACGTTGTCGGACATTCGGTTTCCGTTTTACAAAAATAATAAGATTTATGTCATTTTTCCCATGTCCCGGAAATTCCCACAAGAGGGCATAAGCAATCATATGGCTATTGCTACAAAACATCACGATTCACGACGGGGCCTTATCTCGAAAACTGAAAATATTTAGAAGCCGAAACTCGGTGAGCGTAGGGGCGGCATAATGGGCAGTTGGCCCCGAACAAGATGGCGTCTAGGCCTCAACGTTTTTGAGTTATGGCCATTTATCTGGGATTAAAGGTCCAAAATGAAAATAGAGAAATTATTTTTCCACTTCACGTCAAAGTCAAGGAGCCTCCGGTGTCAATAAAAAAGAACCAGCCATTTATCTATCGTCATTTAAGAGAAATCGTACAACGACACCTTGGTGATGTTCACGGATAGGTGTTTTTTTTCAACGGTTACAGATCCAGTTGCAGGTTGTTCTTACGAATCTTTTAAAGTGTGCTGCGGAGCTCTGCGAGATTTCTGTGATTTTCTATGATTTTCTGAAATAACACACACTCACTAAACCCTCCGTAAATAACTCAGTTCTTAACGTAAAGACTTAAAACTCGGGATTCTGTAAAGGCATACCCCAATCATGATATGAGTTTATTTATAGCTTCCTGTGCCAACCGGAAGTGCCTTTAATGGTGTCACAGTGGCAGTTTCCATGGGTTAAAAAGGTCAGATCTTTTCAAAACTTCATATGTGTGACTAGGTAACCCTCATGAACTGTAAATCAGTCATTTCTCCCAGCAGATGTCAAAGAAAAGCTCTCACACGCACACACAGCAAGGATGGAGTGAAAAAGTGTGGTTCTTAAAGACACAGAGAGCAGGCAATGGCATAAACATAATGTCTAGGCCGTGCCGAGTTCAACGAGATATCCCGCTTGACCGTAGCTCGCTCGGTCTGAGCGCAGCGACCATTAGAAAAGTAGGCCCAAAATGAAGCCTGCCCCACAACGTCATTTGCTTTTGGGTGACAGTGAGAGAACCGTTAGGGTGAGAAGCACAATTCGACCTCAGGTATGTTCCTAAGGTCCTTCCGATCCGTGCAAGCCTAACGTTGACAGTGTGGCATTAACCCTTAATAGTTAAAAGATGGTGTTTACTTCAAAAAGTTTGCATTGATTTCTCTCCCCATAGGAATACATTGCCTTTACCCCTAAATTCAACCTGAAGTCTATATGGGTTATGAATGCCGTATGAACCTGTCTTTGGTAACAGTCCATCAGGCCAGTATGAGGTCTACCTGTGTTGATTCTAAGCTTCCTGGACCAACCGGAAGTGGTTAAAATCACCCTAAAAGTGTTTTTCCATTACCTGCCTGCAGTTTGATAGACATAGTGCATTCAACCCTGTGTAAATCAGTCAATTCTTAACGTAAGGACTTAAAACTCAGGATTCTGTAAAAGCATAGCCCAGTGAGGATATGTGTTGACTTATAGCTTCCTGTGACAACCGGAAGTGCCTTAATTGGTGTCTCAGGGGCTGTTTCGAGGGGTTAAAAAGTCAGATCTGTCCAAAACTTCATATGTGTGATTAGGCAACCCCCATGAACTGTAAATCAGTCATTTTTCCCATAAAATTTCAAAGGAAAACTAAATCACACAGACACACAACTTGGAAGGAGGGACGTATTGGGGTTTGTAGAGACAGACAGTGCCTCCAATAGTTAGCTTTGTTCGAGCTAAAAAAGAACCGTCAGACCTAGAGTTCCGAAACTTTAGAAACCTGTTCTAGACCTCGGGTCGATAGTGCGTGGTGAGTTAGGTGGCTCTAGAAGGTTCTCGGACCGAGAAATAGCCTCGTACATTTGCAATGATTTCAATTCATTTTGACCATTACGAAAATGGCGACATTTAGAAAAGTCTCAGAGACACAAGACTAGGTGCATTTGAACCGGCTCGGCCCATAGAGACGGACCCCAACGTTTCGGTCCGATAGCTCATTCAAGGACCCCATAGCAAGGCATGGAAAAAAGTGGATTTTCAGCACCAATTAGGGTTTTACTCGGGCACCGAAGGACCTATCGAGCCGAAACTCGGGATTCGGGGTCGCCTCACATAGGCCTTCACATAATGTCTGACCTGGACCCGCAGCTAGAACGTAACTATGTGTTTTACGTTTTTATTATGTTTTAAACTAATGGCGCTGTGAATTATGGGCCTGCTCTGACATATGTGATAGTTGGCTTCTAAATGAGTTGGAAAAAGTGGGTTTGGTGTCAATTGGTATCAGTTTGGTGTCAGAATGACATCTAATTGACTGGTGGACACTGACTTGCTAGTTGACTTTTGTACATTAGCAATATGTTTAAACGGAGAGGGACCATCACCAAAATGGCATTCTGAAATCAACACAAAAAATGGCATCACCATAGTCTCCAGGCTGTGCAGAGTTCAACGAGACGCCCCGCTTGACCGTAGCTCGCTCTGAGTGCAGCGACCTTGAAAAAAAAGAAGGCGCAAAAGGAAGCCTGGCCCTCAATGTCATTTGCTTTTGGGTGACAGTGAGAGAACCGTTAGGGTGAGAAGCACAATTCGACCTCAGGTACGTTCCTAAGGTCCTTCCGATCCGTGCAAGCCTAACCTTGACCGTGTGGCATTAACCCTTAATAGTTAAAGAAGGTGTTTACTTCAAAGAGTTTGCATTGACTTCTCTCCCCATAGGAATACATTGCCTTTACCCCTAAATTCAACCTGAAGTCTATATGGGTTATGAATGCCGTATGAACCTGTCTTTGGTAACAGTCCATCAGGCCAGTATGAGGTCTACCTGTGTTGATTCTAAGCTTCCTGGACCAACCGGAAGTGGTTAAAATCACCCTAAAAGTGTTTTTCCATTACCTGCCTGCAGTTTGATAGACATAGTGCATTCAACCCTGTGTAAATCAGTCAATTCTTAACGTAAGGACTTAAAACTCAGGATTCTGTAAAAGCATAGCCCAGTGAGGATATATGTTGACTTATAGCTTCCTGTGACAACCGGAAGTGCCTTAATTGGTGTCTCAGGGGCTGTTTCGAGGGGTTAAAAAAGTCAGATCTTTTCAAAACTTCATATGTGTGACTAGGTAACCCTCATGAACTGTAAATCAGTCATCTCTCCCAACAGATGTCAAAGAAAAGCTCTCACACGCACACACAGCAAGGATGGAGTGAAAAAGTGTGGTTCTCAAAGACACAGAGAGCAGGCAATGGCATAAACATAATGTCTAGGCCGTGCCGAGTTCAACGAGATATCCCGCTTGACCGTAGCTCGCTCGGTCTGAGCGCAGCGACCATTAGAAAAGTAGGCCCAAAATGAAGCCTGCCCCACAACGTCATTTGCTTTTGGGTGACAGTGAGAGAACCGTTAGGGTGAGAAGCACAATTCGACCTCAGGTACGTTCCTAAGGTCCTTCCGATCCGTGCAAGCCTAACCTTGACCGTGTGGCATTAACCCTTAATAGTTAAAAGAAGGTGTTTACTTCAAATAGTTTGCATTGATTTCTCTCCCCATAGGAATACATTGCCTGCACCCCTAAATTCAACCTGAAGTCTATATGGGTTATGAATGCCGTATGAACCTGTCTTTGGTAACAGTCCATCAGGCCAGTATGAGGTCTACCTGTGTTGATTCTAGGCTTCCTGGACCAACCGGAAGTGGTTAAAATCACCCTAAAATTGTTTTTCCATTACCTGCCTGCAGTTTGATAGACATAGTGCATTCAACCCTGTGTAAATCAGTCAATTCTTAACGTAAGGACTTAAAACTCAGGATTCTGTAAGTTTCTATGTCAATCAAGACATGGGTTTACTTATAGCTTCCTGTGCCAACCGGAAGTGCCTTTAATGATGTCACAGTGGCAGTTTCCAAGGGTTAAAAAGGTCAGATCTTTTCAAAACTTCATATGTGTGACTAGGTAACCCTCATGAACTGTAAATCAGTCATTTCTCCCAACAGATGTCAAAGAAAAGCTCTCACACGCACACACAGCAAGGCTGGAGTGAAAAAGTGCGGTTCTCAAAGACACAGAGAGCAGGCAATGGCATAAACATAATCTCTAGGCCGTGCCGAGTTCAACGAGATATCCCGCTTGACCGTAGCTCGCTCGGTCTGAGCGCAGCGACCATTAGAAAAGTAGGCCCAAAATGAAGCCTGCCCCACAACGTCATTTGCTTTTGGGTGACAGTGAGAGAACCGTTAGGGTGAGAAGCACAATTCGACCTCAGGTACGTTCCTAAGGTCCTTCCGATCCGTGCAAGCCTAACGTTGACCGTGTGGCATTAACCCTTAATAGTTAAAAGAAGGTGTTTACTTCAAATAGTTTGCATTGACTTCTCTCCCCATAGGAATACATTGCCTGCACCCCTAAATTCAACCTGAAGTCTATATGGGTTATGAATGCCGTATGAACCTGTCTTTGATAACAGTCCATCAGGCCAGTATGAGGTCTACCTGTGTTGATTCTAGGCTTCCTGGACCAACCGGAAGTGGTTAAAATCACCCTAAAAGTGTTTTTCCATTACCTGCCTGCAGTTTGATAGACATAGTGCATTCAACCCTGTGTAAATCAGTCAATTCTTAACGTAAGGACTTAAAACACAGGATTCTGTAAAAGCATAGCCCAGTGAGGATATGTGTTGACTTATAGCTTCCTGTGCCAACCGGAAGTGCCTTAATTGGTGTCTCAGGGGCTGTTTCGAGGGGTTAAAAAAGTCAGATCTGTCCAAAACTTCATATGTGTGATTAGGCAACCCCCATGAACTGTAAATCAGTCATTTTTCCCATAAAATTTCAAAGGAAAACTAAATCACACAGACACACAACTTGGAAGGAGGGACGTATTGGGGGTTGTAGAGACAGACAGTGCCTCCAATAGTTAGCTTTGTTCGAGCTAAAAAGAACCGTCAGACCTAGAGTTCGAAACTTTAGAAACCTGTTCTAGACCTCGGGTCGATAGTGCGTGGTGAGTTAGGTGGCTCTAGAAGGTTCTCGGACCGAGAAATAGCCTCGTACATTTGCAATGATTTCAATTCATTTTGACCATTACGAAAATGGCGACATTTAGAAAAGTCTCAGAGACACAAGACTAGGTGCATTGGAACCGGCTCGGCCCATAGAGACGGACCCCAACGTTTCGGTCCGATAGCTCATTCAAGGACCCCATAGCAAGGCATGGAAAAAGTGGATTTTCAGCACCAATTAGGGTTTTACTCGGGCACCGAAGGACCTATCGAGCCGAAACTCGGGATTCGGGGTCGCCTCACATAGGCCTTCACATAATGTCTGACCTGGACCCGCAGCTAGAACGTAACTATGTGTTTTACGTTTTTATTATGTTTTAAACTAAAGGCGCTGTGAATTATGGGCCTGCTCTGACATATATGATAGTTGGCTTCTAAATGAGTTGGAAAAAGTGGGTTTGGTGTCAATTGGTATCAGTTTGGTGTCAAAATGACATCTAATTGACTGATGGACACTGACTTGCTAGTTGACTTTTGTACATTAGCAATATGTTTAAACGGAGAGGGACCATCACCAAAAGTGACATTCTGAAATCAACCCTAACGAGCCATGGAGATGAACCAGAATCACTGCCCAGCTATCCCGAGTTCATCGGGCCAGTCAATTTCACATTCCTGCAGGATTTTTATAGCATGACAAATTCGTGATGGTACCTGCCCATTGAACCATATTGCAAATGCACAGTGACTTTGCAAAAGTGAGAAAACATAAACAAATGGACATGATGAAATCAACACAAAGAGTGATGGAAATGTACAACTATCACTGCTCAGCCATCCTGTGTCCATCAGACCAGTCAATTTTGCATTTTTGAGCATGTCAAATTTCATATGGTAAATGCACATTGAAACATATTGCAAATGCGCGCGCACTTGCAATATGATTCTATAGTGTAAAAACATCACCTAATGGACATGATGAAATCAACACAACGAGTGATGGAAATGTACAACTATCACTGCTCGGCCATCCTGTGTCCATCAGACCAGTCAATTTTGCATTTTTGAGCATGTCAAATTTCATATGGTAAATGCACATTGAAACATATTGCAAATGCGCGCGCACTTGCAATATGATTCTATAGTGTAAAAACATCACCTAATGGACATGATGAAATCAACACAACGAGTGATGGAAATGTACAACTATCACTGCCCGGCCATCCTGTGTTCCCATAGCGAGCATTAATATCAGAATGACCGGTAAATGCATTTTTACAACCATATTTTTATTTTTGGGTTACCAGTTGCACAACAATGCACGTGCATTTGCAATATGATTCTATAGTGAAAAAACATCACCTAATGGACATGATGAAATCAACACAACGAGTGATGGAAATGTACAACTATCACTGCTCGGCCATCCTGTGTCCATCAGACCAGTCAATTTTGCATTTTTGAGCATGTCAAATTTCATATGGTAAATGCACATTGAAACATATTGCAAATGCGCGCGCACTTGCAATATGATTCTATAGTGTAAAAACATCACCTAATGGACATGATGAAATCAACACAACGAGTGATGGAAATGTACAACTATCACTGCCCGGCCATCCTGTGTTCCCATAGCGAGCATTAATATCAGAATGACCGGTAAATGCATTTACAACCATATTTTTATTTTTGGGTTACCAGTTGCACAACAATGCACGTGCATTTGCAATATGATTCTATAGTGAAAAAACATCACCTAATGGACATGATGAAATCAACACAACGAGTGATGGAAATGTACAACTATCACTGCTCGGCCATCCTGTGTCCATCAGACCAGTCAATTTTGCATTTTTGAGCATGTCAAATTTCATATGGTAAATGCACATTGAAACATATTGCAAATGCGCGCACTTGCAATATGATTCTATAGTGTAAAAACATCACCTAATGGACATGATGAAATCAACACAACGAGTGATGGAAATGTACAACTATCACTGCTCGGCCATCCTGTGTCCATCAGACCAGTCAATTTTGCATTTTTGAGCATGTCAAATTTCATATGGTAAATGCACATTGAAACATATTGCAAATGCGCGCACTTGCAATATGATTCTATAGTGTAAAAACATCACCTAATGGACATGATGAAATCAACACAACGAGTGATGGAAATGTACAACTATCACTGCCCGGCCATCCTGTGTTCCCATCAGCGAGCATTAATATCAGAATGACCGGTAAATGCATTTACAACCATATTTTTATTTTTGGGTTACCAGTTGCACAACAATGCACGTGCATTTGCAATATGATTCTATAGTGAAAAACATCACCTAATGGACATGATGAAATCAACACAACGAGTGATGGAAATGTACAACTATCACTGCTCGGCCATCCTGTGTCCATCAGACCAGTCAATTTTGCATTTTTGAGCATTTCAAATTTCATATGGTAAATGCACATTGAAACATATTGCAAATGCGCGCGCACTTGCAATATGATTCTATAGTGTAAAAACATCACCTAATGGACATGATGAAATCAACACAACGAGTGATGGAAATGTACAACTATCACTGCTCGGCCATCCTGTGTTCCCATAGCGGGCATTAATATCAGAATGACCGGTAAATGCATTCACAACCATATTTTCATTTTTGGGTTACCAGGTGCCTATTTTCAATCACCAGTTGCACAACATGCGTATCCATCAGAATATTTTAAACAGTCCATAAAGCACTCAGGACTGCCCCCATAGATAGAGGGCCGTAGTAGGGTACTCCCATAGCGGGCATGGATAATAGGAGTCCCGGTAAATGCATTTACAACCATATTTTAATTTTTGGGTTACCAGTTGCACAACAATGCACGTGCATTTGCAATATGATTCTATAGTGAAAAAACATCACCTAATGGACATGATGAAATCAACACAACAAGTGATGGAAATGTACAACTATCACTGCTCGGCCATCCTGTGTTCATCAGACCAGTCAATTTCACATTCCTGCAGGATTTTTATAGCATGACAAATTCGTGATGGTACCTGCCCATTGAACCATATTGCAAATGCACAGTGACTTTGCAAAAGTGAGAAAACATAAACAAATGGACATGATGAAATCAACACAACAGGTGATGGAAATGTACAACTATCACTGCTCAGCCATCCTGTGTTCATCAGACCAGTCAATTTTGCATTTTTGAGCATGTCAAATTTCATATGGTAAATGCACATTGAAACATATTGCAAATGCGCGTGCACTTGCAATATGATTCTATAGTGAAAAAACATCACCTAATGGACATGATGAAATCAACACAATGAGTGATGGAAATGTACAACTATCACTGCTCGGCCATCCTGTGTCCATCAGACCAGTCAATTTTGCATTTTTGAGCATGTCAAATTTCATATGGTAAATGCACATTGAAACATATTGCAAATGCGCGCGCACTTGCAATATGATTCTATAGTGTAAAAACATCACCTAATGGACATGATGAAATCAACACAACGAGTGATGGAAATGTACAACTATCACTGCCCGGCCATCCTGTGTTCCCATAGCGAGCATTAATATCAGAATGACCGGTAAATGCATTTACAACCATATTTTTATTTTTGGGTTACCAGTTGCACAACAATGCACGTGCATTTGCAATATGATTCTATAGTATAAAAACATCACCTAACGGAGATGATGAAATCAACACAACGAGTGATGGAAATGTACAACTATCACTGCTCGGCCATCCTGTGTTCATCAGACCAGTCAATTTTACATTTTTGAGCAAGGTCAAATTTCATATGGTAAATGCACATTGAAACATATTGCAAATGCACGTGCACTTGCAATATGATTATATAGTGAAAAAACATCACAAAATGGACATGATGAAGTCAACACAACGAGTGATGGAAAGGAACAACTATCACTGCCCGGCCATCCCGAGTTCATCAGGCCAGTCAATTTTTGAGCATGTCAAATTTCTTACGTCATTTGGCCCACAAAAAAAATCCTTATGCACAATTTAAAAAAATATATAAAAAAATATGATAATAAAATTGGACAAAAGTATATTCATACAGTTCTTACACATGTGTAATTGACAAAAAAATTGAAAGAATTTCAAAAACGGTCCAGAAAGCACTTTTTAAGGGTGTGTGAAGTTTTTACAAAATTTTGACATTTTTGACTTTTGACTTTTGACTTCCTATGAAATCATATTGGAATTGGACAAAACATATTCCTTATGCGCATGTAAAAAAAAAAAAAAATTATGATAATAAAATTGGACAAAAGTATATTCATACAGTTCTTACACATGTGTAATTTACAAAAAATCGAAAGAATTTCGAAAAACGGTCCAGAAAGCACTTTTTTATGGGTGTGTGAAGTTTTTTACAAAATTTTGACATTTTTGACTTTTGACTTTTGACTTCCTATGAAATCATATTGGAATTGGACAAAACATATTCCTTATGCGCATATAAAAAAATTAAAAAAATTATGATAATAAAATTGGACAAAAGTATATTCATACAGTTCTTACACATGTGTAATTGACAAAAAAAATCGAAAGAATTTCGAAAAACGGTCCAGAAAGCACTTTTTTAAGGGGTGATAAGTTTTTGAAAAAAATTTCATTTTTTCAAAATTTTACTTTTGGACATTAATTTGGGTTACATATCCAATATGAACAACCCCGGTGGAGCGCATTTGCCCCCTGTTGAATTTTTAAAGTGTTACAACTGGCAATTACCATATGGCATTTGCAATACACTTTGGATGAATCAACGCCGAATTGGGTGGTATTGGCCAATGTGTATATGGTTTGTCCGATGCCAATGACATGCCATTCATTTTTGTCCAATACAGGGGGGTATTCCCTTACAAATATAAGGGAGGTAATAACAGGTGATGAGTGAGTCCAGGTGAGTCCAATATCACTGATGCGCGCGACGAGGGAAGGCAGGTGTGCGTAATGGATGACAGGAGTGCGCGCGGGGGGTGGGGGGGGGCAGATGTGACAGTTACTTGAAATGAGACATGACAAACATGATAAAATAATAATGTAATTCCATTGCATAGGGATAGACAAACACAAGGTGACATGTACAGTAGCTGGCTAGGCTAGTCAAACTAACATTGTCTAGCTTTTAATAAATTGGCTAAATGGTCAATGGTGTTACCTCTTCATACGATCAAGACAATTCGTATTGCATGCTGCATATTTCAAGTGCACTCGAAAACATCTTACTTCAGTCTTTGGGAGATAGATCTGAGATAGATCTGAGATAGATCTGAGATAGATCTGTAAGGCTGCGTTGAGACAATGACTTATCAAGCCCAGTTCAGTTAATCCCTACCATTGTGTCCCTAAATCATCATAATGCTTCAGCAAATGTACATTATACCAGGGGCATTGGTAGACACAATGTAAGTAACCTAATTTATGTCCCTCTAACTGCTATTATATGCAGCAATCATGTGTCTATGAACCATGTTTATGCTGTTAGCACTGAGGTGGTGTGTCCTATTAGGAAGTCCACTGTGTGTAGCTCACCCTGCACTAACATAAAAAACATGAGAATATCTACTACTGCTAAACTTTCCAGTAAAGCAATGAAAACAATCAAGCATCTCAGAAAAGTGCTGAAAATAGCCCACGTTAACATAAACTCAGCAAAAAAAGAAATGTCCTCTCACTGTCAACTGCGTTTATTTTCAGCAAACTTAACATATGTAAATATGTATATGAACATAACAAGATTCAACAACTGAGACATAAACTGAACAAGTTCCACAGACTATCAGAAATGGAATAATGTGCCACTGAACAAAGGGGGAGGGGGTCAAAATCTAAAGTAACAGTCAGTATCTGGTATGGCCACCAGCTGAATTAAGTACTGCAGTGCATCTCCTCTTCATGGACTGCACCAGATTTTCCAGTTCTTGCTGTGAGATGTTACCCTACTCTTCCACCAAGGCACATGCAAGTTCCCGGACATTTCTGGGGAGAATGGCCCTATACCTCACCCTCTGATCCAACAGGTCCCAGACATGCTCAATGGGATTAAGGTCCGGGCTCTTTGCTGGCCATGGCAGAACACTGACATTCCTGTCTTGCAGGATATCACGCACAGAACGAGCAGTATGGCTGGTGGCATTGTCATGCTGGAGGGTCATGTCAGGATGAGCCTGCAGGAAGAGTACCACATGAGGGAGGAGGATGTCTTCCCTGTAACGCACAGCGTTGAGATTGCCTGTAATGACATCAAGCTCAGTCCGATGATGCTGTGACACAACGCCCAAGACCATGACGAACCCTCCACCTCCAAATCAATCCCGCTCCAGAGTACAGGCCTCGGTGTAACGCTCATCTTGCACATTTTGCCAGTCCTGTCTTGACCAGTGACGGTGGGTTTGTGCCCATAGGTGACGTTGTTGCCGGTGATGTCTGGTGAGGACCTGCCTTACAACAGGCCTACAAGCCCTCAGTCCAGCCTCTCTCAGCCTATTGCGGACAGTCTGAGCACTGATGGAGGGATTGTGTGTTCCTGGTGTAACTCGGGCAGTTGTTGTTACCATCCTGTACTTGTCCCGCAGGTGTGATGTTCGGATGTACCGATCCTGTGCAGGTGTTGTTACACGTGGTCTGCCACTGCGAGAACGATCAGCTGTCTGTCCTGTATCCCTGTAGCGCTGTCTTAGGCGTCTCACTGTATGGACATTGCAATTTATTGCCCTGGCCACATTTGCAGTTCTCATGCCTCCTTGCAGCATGCCTAAGGCACATTCACACAGATGAGAAGGGAACCTGGGCATCTTTCTTTTGGTGTTTTTCAGTCAGTTGAATGGCCTTATTAGTGTCCTAAGTTTTCATAACTGTGACCTTAATTGCCGTCTGTAAGCTGTTAGTTTCTTAACGACCGTTCCATAGGTGCATGTTCATGAATGTTTATGGTTCATTGAACAAGCACGGGAAACAGTGTTTAAACCCTTTACAATGAAGATCTGTGAAGTTATTTGGATTTTCACAAATTATCTTTGGATGACAGGGTCCTGAAAAAGGGACGTTTCTTTTTTGGTGAGTTTATGTAGCTTAAGAAACAAGGTTCAGGAAACTTGTAAAGAACAGGTGACATTCATATTCAGACTATCTCTGAAACTTAGTTAGACCATTCCTTTGATGATACAGTGGAAGCAATACAAGGTTTTAACATTTAAAGAAAATACAGAAATGCCAGTGGTGGAGGTGTTGCTGTTTATATTCAGAACCACATTCCTATAAAGATTAGAGAGGATCTCATGTTAAATGCTGTTGAAGTAATATGGCTACAGGTTCATTTGCCTCACCTATAGCCCATTGGAAGCTGCTATAGACCACCAAGTGCTAACAGTCAGTATCAGGATAACATGTGTGAAATGCTTAATAATGTATGTGATATCAACAGAGAGGTATATTTTCTGGGTGATTTAAATATTGACTGGCTTTCATCAAGCTGCCCACTCAAGAAAAAGCTTCAAACTGTAACCAGTGCCTGCAACCTGGTTCAGGTTATCAGTCAACCTACCAGGGTGTTTACAAACAACACAGGAATGAAATCATCAACATGTATTGATCACATCTTTACTAATTCTGCAGATGTAGTGATCACAGTATAGTAGCCATATCTAGGAAAACCAAAGTTCCAAAGGCTGGGCCTAATATAGTGTATAAGAGGTCGTACAATACTTTTTGTAGTGATTCCTATGTTGTTGATGTAAAGAATATTTGTTGGTCTGTGCTTTGTAATGAGGGGCAAACAGACATTGCACTTGACACATTTATGAAATTGCTTATCCCAGTTAGTAATAAGCATGCACCCTGTAAGGGATTTCCTCCTCTTCTTCCGAAGAGGAGAGGCGAGAAGGATCGGAGGACCAATATGCGGCGTGGTAAGTGTCCATGGTTCTTTTAATAAGAAATACTACACATGAACACGACTGAAATACAAAAACAATAAACGTGGAACGAACGAAACCCAAAACAGTACCGTGTGGTGAAAAACACAGACACGGAAACAAACACCCACAAACAAACAGTGAAGCCCAGACTACCTAAGTATGACCCCTCATCACTGTCAAACGCTCCCTAAAACACTTCTGTGAGCAGGCCTTTCTAATCGACCTGGCCCGGGTATCCTGGAAGGACATTGACCTCATCCCGTCAGTTGAGGATGCCTGGTCATTCTTTAAAAGTAACTTCCTCACCATTTTAGATAAGCATGCTCCGTTCAAAAAATGCAGAACTAAGAACAGATATAGCCCTTGGTTCACTCCAGACCTGACTGCCCTCGACCAGCACAAAAACATCCTGTGGCGGACTGCAATAGCATCGAATAGTCCCCGCGATATGCAACTTTTCAGGGAAGTCAGGAACCAATGCACGCAGTCAGTCAGGAAAGCTAAGGCCAGCTTCTTCAGGCAGAAGTTTGCATCCTGTAGCTCCAACTCCAAAAAGTTCTGGGACACTGTGAAGTCCATGGAGAACAAGAGCACCTCCTCCCAGCTGCCCACTGCACTGAGGCTAGGTAACACGGTCACCACCGATAAATCCATGATTATCGAAAACTTCAACAAGCATTTCTCAACGGCTGGCCATGCCTACCGCCTGGCTACTCCAACCTCGGCCAACAGCTCCGCCCCCCCGCAGCTACTCGCCCAAGCCTCTCCAGGTTCTCCTTTACCCAAATCCAGATAGCAGATGTTCTGAAAGAGCTGCAAAGCCTGGACCCGTACAAATCAGCTGGGCTTGACAATCTGGACCCTCTATTTCTGAAACTATCCGCCGCCATTGTCGCAACCCCTATTACCAGCCTGTTCAACCTTTCTTTCATATCGTCTGAGATCCCCAAGGATTGGAAAGCTGCCGCAGTCATCCCCCTCTTCAAAGGGGAGACACCCTGGACCCAAACTGTTACAGACCTATATCCATCCTGCCCTGCCTATCTAAGGTCTTCGAAAGCCAAGTCAACAAACAGGTCACTGACCATCTCGAATCCCACCGTACCTTCTCCGCTGTGCAATCTGGTTTCCGAGCCGGTCATGGGTGCACCTCAGCCACGCTCAAGGTACTAAACGATATCATAACCGTCATCTATAAAAGACAGTACTGTGCAGCCGTCTTCATCGACCTTGCCAAGGCTTTCGACTCTGTCAATCACCATATTATTATTGGCAGACTCAGTAGCCTCGGTTTTTCGGATGACTACCTTGCCGGGTTCACCAATTAGGGTGTCAAATCGGAGGGCATGCTGTCCGGTCCTCTGGCAGTCTCTATGGGGGTGCCACAGGGTTCAATTCTCGGGCCGACTCTTTTCTCTGTATATATCAATGATGTTGCTCTTGCTGCGGGCGATTCCCTGATCCACCTCTACGCAGACGACACCATTCTATATACTTCCGGCCCGTCCTTGGACACTGTGCTATCTAACCTCCAAACGAGCTTCAATGCCATACAACACTCCTTCCGTGGCCTCCGACTGCTCTTAAACGCTAGTAAAACCAAATGCATGCTTTTCAACCGTTCGCTGCCTGCACCCGCACGCCTGACCAGCATCACCACCCTGGATGGTTCCGACCTTGAATATGTGGACATCTATAAGTACCTAGGTGTCTGGCTAGACTGTAAACTCTCCTTCCAGACTCATATCAAACATCTCCAATTGAAAATCAAATCAAGAGTCGGCTTTCTATTCCGCAACAAAGCCTCCTTCACTCACGCCGCCAAACTTACCCTAGTAAAACTGACTATCCTACCGATCCTTGACTTCGGCGATGTCATCTACAAAATTGCTTCCAACACTCTACTCAGCAAACTGGATGCAGTTTACCTTATACCACCCACCACTGCGACTTGTATGCTCTAGTCGGCTGGCCCTCGCTACATATTCGTCGCCAGACCCACTGGCTCCAGGTCATCTACAAGTCCATGCTAGGTAAAGCTCCGCCTTATCTCAGTTCACTGGTCACGATGGCAACACCCACCCGTAGCATGCGCTCCAGCAGGTGTATCTCACTGATCATCCCTTAAGCCAACACCTCATCTCCGGCGCGGCCCACGCTTGGATTGCGTCCTACCTGACAGGTCGCTCCTACCAGGTGGCGTGGCGAGAATCTGTCTCCTCACCACGCGCTCTCACCACTGGTGTCCCCCAGGGCTCTGTTCTAGGCCCTCTCCTATTCTCGCTATACACCAAGTCACTTGGCTCTGTCATAACCTCACATGGTCTCTCCTATCATTGCTATGCAGACGACACACAATTAATCGTCTCCTTTCCCCCTTCTGATGACCAGGTGTCCTCCTCCCAGAGCGCTAAGAACCTTGGCGTGATCCTGGACAACACCCTGTCGTTCTCAACTAACATCAAGGCGGTGGCCCGTTCCTGTAGGTTCATGCTCTACAACATCCGCAGAGTACGACCCTGCCTCACACAGGAAGCGGCGCAGGTCCTAATCCAGGCACTTGTCATCTCCCGTCTGGATTACTGCAACTCGCTGTTGGCTGGGCTCCCTGCCTGTGCCATTAAACCCCTACAACTCATCCAGAACGCCGCAGCCCGTCTGGTGTTCAACCTTCCCAAGTTCTCTCACGTCACCCCGCTCCTCCGCTCTCTCCACTGGCTTCCAGTTGAAGCTCGCATCCGCTACAAGACCATGGTGCTTGCCTACGGAGCTGTGAGGGGAACGGCACCTCAGTACCTCCAGGCTCTGATCAGGCCCTACACCCAAACAAGGGCACTGCGTTCATCCACCTCTGGCCTGCTCGCCTCCCTACCACTGAGGAAGTACAGTTCCCGCTCAGCCCAGTCAAAACTGTTCGCTGCTCTGGCCCCCCAATGGTGGAACAAACTCCCTCACGACGCCAGGACAGCGGAGTCAATCACCACCTTCCGGAGACACCTGAAACCCCACCTCTTTAAGGAATACCTAGGATAGGATAAGTAATCCCCCCCCCCCCAAAAAAAAGATTTAGATGCACTATTGTAAAGTGGCTGTTCCACTGGATGTCATAAGGTGAATGCACCAATTTGTAAGTCGCTCTGGATAAGAGCGTCTGCTAAATGACTTAAATGTAATGTAAATGTAATGTAAATGATTTGGTCGCCTTTCGTTCCAGTTCTCTGCTGCCTGTGACTGGAACGAATTGCAAAAATCGCTGAAGTTGGAGACTTTTATCTCCCTCACCAACTTCAAACATCTGCTATCTGAGCAGCTAACCTATCGCTGCAGCTGTACATAGTCTATTGGTAAATAGCCCACCCATTTTCACCTACCTCATCCCCATACTGTTTTTTATTTATTTACTTTTCTGCTCTTTTGCACACCAATATCTCTACCTGTACATGACCATCTGATCATTTATCACTCCAGTGTTAATCTGCAAAATTGTAATTATTCACCTACCTCCTCATGCCTTTTGCACACAATGTATATAGACTCCCCTTTTTTTCTACTGTGTTATTGACTTGTTAATTGTTTACTCCATGTGTAACTCTGTTGTCTGTTCACACTGCTATGCTTTATCTTGGCCAGGTCGCAGTTGCAAATGAGAACTTGTTCTCAACTAGCCTACCTGGTTAAATAAAGGTGAAAAAAACCAAAAAAACTAATCAGAGACAACTAATGACACCTGCCTCTGATTGAGAACCATACTAGGCCGAAACATAGAAATCCCAAAATCATAGAAAAACAAACACAGACTGCCCACCCCAACTCACGCCCTGACCATACTAAATAATGACAAAACAAAGGAAATAAAGGTCAGAACGTGACACACCCATTAAGAAAATTACTGTAAAAACTGTTAAATCCCTGTGGATTGATGAGGAATTTAACATTTGTATGGTTGAGAGGGATGAGGTAAAAGGAATGGAAAATAAGTCTGGCTGCACAACCGATTGGCAAACGTACTGCAAATTGAGAAATCATGTGACTTAGCTGAATAAAAAGAAGAAGAAACTACACTATTAAACAAAGATAAATGACATAAAGAATGGTAGTAAAAAGCTTTGGACCAATTTAAATGAAATGTTGGGGAAAAAGGCAAACTCAGCTCCATCAGTCATTGAATCAGAAGCCCACTGATATTGACAACTACTTTAATGATTTTTTTCATTGGCAAGATTAGAAAATTTAGGCATGACATGGCAGCAACAATTACTTCCAAGTTTATGTGACCAAATTATGAAAGACAAGAATTTTAATTTTGAATTCCGTAAAATGAATGTGGAAGGGGTAAAAAAAAAAAGATGGTTGTTTATCAACAATGACAAGCCACCTGGGTCTGACAATTTGGATGGAAAATTACTGAGGATAATAGGAGATGATATTGCCACTCCTATTTGCCATATCGTCTTAGGTAGCAGATTTCCTTTTGCCCTCATGCCTGGGGGGAAGAAAAAGTCATTCTGCTACCTAAGAATAGTAAATCCCCCTTTACTGGCTCAAATAGCAGATCAATCAGCCTGTTACCAACCCTTAGTAAAGTTTTGGGAAAAATTGTGTTTGACCAGATACAATGCTATTTTACAGAAAAATAATTGACAACAGACTTTCAGCACACTTATAGGGAAGGACATTCAACAAGCACAGCACTTACACAAATTACTGATGTTTGGCTAAGAGAAATTGATGGGGCTGTTTTGTCAGACTTCAGTGCTGCTTTTGACATTATCGATCATAGTCTGCTGCTTCAAAAACGTATGTGTTAAGGCTTTACACCCCCTGCTATATTGTGGATAAAGAGTTAACTGTCTAACAGTGTTCTTTAATGGAAGCCTCTCCAATATAATCCAGGTAGAATCAGGAATTCCCCAGGGCAGCTGTCTAGGCCCCTTACTTTTTTCAATCTTTACAAACGACATGCCACTGGCTTTGAGTAAAGCCAGTGTGTCTATGTATGCGGATGACTCAAGACTATACTCGTCTGCTACCACAGCAACTGAAATGACTGCAACACTTAACAAAGAGCAGCAGTTAGTTTCAGAATGGGTGGCAAGGAATAAGTTAGTCCTCATTCACTAAACCCTAAACCTCAACTAAATCTTGTAATAAATAATGTGGAAATTGAGCATGTTGAGGTGACTAAACTGCTTGGAGTAACCTTGGATTGTAAACGGTCGTGGTCAAAACATATTGATACAAAAGTAGCTAAGATGGGGATCAGTCTGTCCATAATAAAGTGCTGCTCCACCTTCTTAATAAATCTTCTTCAAAATCAGTGGGTCCCCTGCGGGACGGTTGATTGGTTCCAAGTTTAGCAGTTCGGCCAATTTGCCTAAGCAGACAGAATGTTGATATACTTTTTATGATAAAATGTGCAAGAATTGATGGTGCCAACAAATGTTATAGTCATCGTAAAAATGTTTTACTGTCATATACAAAAAATCTGCTCCTCCCTCACCGGGGATCGAACAACTTCACGTTTTTCGGCTTTGGCCCACCACCTGCAGTATGACTGACATCAGAGATTAACTGCTGGTGCCCAACCAAATTTCGAATTTGCACCTTGTATATTTTACTACTGTAATTCTCAACATTAAGTTGAGACCCCGACTGAGTTTTATTGATCTGCAGGCCTACAAAAGGGGGGCGTGGCCCACGGGCCACCAGTTGCCCCTCCCTGATGTAGAGGGATTAGATATGTATGCGTGTCTATGTATGCGGATGACTCAAGACTATACTTGTCTGCTACCACAGCAACTGAAATGACTGTAACACTTAACAAAGATCAGCAGTTAGTTTCAGAATGGGTGGCAAGGAATAAGTTAGTCCTCATTCACTAAACCCTAAACCTCAACTAAATCTTGTAATAAACAATGTGGAAATTGAGCATGTTGAGGTGACTAAACTGCTTGGAGTAACCCTGGATTGTAAACGGTCGTGGTCAAAACATATTGATACAACAGTAGCTAAGATGGGGATCAGTCTTTCCATAATAAAGTGCTGCTCCACCTTTTTACTAAATCTTCTTCAAAATCAGTGGGTCCCCTGCGGGACCGTTGAGCTAACGTAGGCTAATGCGATTAGCATGAGGTTGTAAGTAACAAGAACATTTCCCAAGACATAGACATATCTGATATTGGCAGAAAGGTTCAATTCTTGTTAAACTAACTGCATTGTCTAATTTACAGTAGTTATTACAGTGAAATAATATCATGCTATTGTTTAAGGAGAGTGCACAGTTTTGAACATGAAAAGTTATTAACAAACAAATTAGGCACATTTGATGCAATCTTGATATATATTTTTTACAGAAATGCAATGGTTCATTGGATCAGTCTAAAACTTTGCACACACACACTGCTGCCATCTAATGACCAAAATCTAAATTGCACCTGGGCTGGAATAATACATTGTGGCCTTTGTCTTGTATTTCAAAGATGATGGTACAAAAAAATTATTGGGTTTTCCTTTGTATTATCTTATATCAGATCTAATGTGTTATATTCTCCTACATTCCTTTCACATTTCCACAAACTTCGAAGTGTTTCCTTTCAAATGATGCCAAGAATATGCATGTCCTTGCTTCAGGCTCTGAGCTAGAGGCAGTTAGATTTGGGTATGTCATTTTAGGCAAAAATGGGAAAAAAGAGGCGGATCCTTAAGAGGTTTTTAAAAGCTCTATTAACAAGGCAGGTCCTACAGGCTCTAGTTTTGTCGCACCTGGACTCATGTTCAGTCGTGTGGTGAGGTGCCACAAATTGCAATTGGCTCAGAACAGCACAACATGTCTGACCCTTGGAGGTACACAGAGAGCAAACATTAATAATATGCATGTCAATCTCTCCTGGCTCAAAGTAGAGGAGACATTGACTTCATCACTACTTGTATTTGTGAGTGGTATTGACTTGTTGAAAGCACAAGCTGTCTGGTTAAATAACTAGCACACAGCTCAGACACCCATGCATACCCCACAAGACATGCCACCAGAGTTTTCTTCACAGTCCCCAAGTCCAGAATAGACTATGGGAGGCACACAGTACTACATAGAGACATGACTACATGGAACTCTATTCCACATCAGGTAACTGATGCAAGGAGTAGAATAAGATTTTTAAAAAACATAAAAATACACCTTACGAAACAGCAGGGACTGTGAAGCAACACAAACATAGGCACAGACACATGCATACACACACAATAAAATATGCACTATACACACACGTACACATGGACTTTGTGTTGAAGATACAGTTGAAGTCGGAAGTTTACATACACTTAGGTTGGAGTCATTAAAACTAGTTTTTCAACCACTCCACAAATTTCTTGTTAACAAACTATAGTTTTGGCAAGTCGGTTAGGACATCTACTTTGTGCATGACACAAGTCATTTTTCCAACAATTGTTTACAGACATATTTTCACTTATAATTCACTGTATCACAATTCCAGTGGGACAGAAGTTTATGTACACTAAGTTGACTGTGCCTTTAAACAGCTTGGACAATTCCAGAAAATGATGTCATGGCTTTAGAAGCTTCTGATAGGCTAATTGACATCATTTGAGTCAATTGGAGGTTTACCTGTGGATGTATTTTAAGGCCTACCTTTAAACGCAGTGCCTCTTTGCTTGACATCATGGGAAAATCAAAATAAATCAGCCAAGACCTCATAAAATAATTGTAGACCTCCATAAGTCTGGTTCATCCTTGGGAGCAATTTCCAAATGCTTGAAGGTTCTACGTTCATCTGCAACAACAATAGTACGCAAGTATAAACACCATGGGACCATGCAGCCATCATACTGCTCAGGAAGAAGACGCGTTCTGTCTCCTAGAGATGAACATACTTTGGTGCGAAAAGTGCAAATCAATTCCAGAACAACAGCAAAGGACCTTGTGAAAATACTGGAGGAAACAGGTACAAAAGTATCTATATCCACAGTAAAACGAGTCCTATATCGACATAACCGGAAAGGCCGGTCAGCAAGGAAGAAGCCACTGCTCCAAAACCGCCATAAAAAAGCCAGACTACGGTTTGCAACTGCACATGGGGACAAAGATCGTACTTTTTTGAGAAATGTCCTCTGGTCTGATGAAACAAAAATAGAACTGTTCGGCCATAATGACCATTGTTATTTTTGGAGGAAAAAGGGGGAGACTTGCAAGCCGAAGAACACCATCCCAACTGTGAAGCACGGGGGTGGCAGCATCATGTTGTGGGGGTGCTTTGCTGCAGGAGGGACTGGTGCACTTCACAAAATAGATGGCATCATGAGGAAGGAAAATGATGTGGATATATTGAAGTAACATCTCAAGACATCAGTCAGGAAGATAAAACTTGGTCGCAAATGGGTCTTCCAAATGGACAATGACCCAAAGCATACTTCCAAAGTTGTGGCAAAAATGCTTAAGGACAACAAAGTCAAGGTATTGGAGTGGCCATCACAAAGCCCTGACCTCAATCCTTTAGAAAATGTGTGGGCAGAACTGAAAAAGTGTGTGCGAGCAAGGAGGCCTACAAGCCTGACTCAGTTACACCAGCTCTGTCAGGAGGAATTGGCCAAAATTCACCCAACTTATTGTGAGAAGCTTGTGGAAGGCTACTTGAAACGTTTGATCCAAGTTAAACAATGTAAAGGCAATGCTATCAAATACTAATTGTCATGCCCTGACCTTAGAGCTTTTTATGTCTCTATTTTGGTTTGGTCAGGGTGTGATTTGGGTGGGCATTCTATGTTCTTTTTTCTATGTTTTTTTGGCTGGGTATGGTTTTCAATCAGGGACAGCTGTCTATCGTTGTCTCTGATTGGGAACCCTACTTAGGTAGCTTTTTCCCACGTGGTTTTTGTGGGTAGTTATTTTCTGTTTAGTGTTTTGCACCTTACAGGACTGTTTCGGTTTTGGTTATTCTCTTTGTTATTTTTGTTAGTGGTCAGTTTCGATAAAAAGCATGAACACTTACCAGATGACGAAAACCATTACACTCAATTAGTTAGTATATGTAAACTTCTGACCCACTAGGAATGTGATGAAAGAAATAAAAGCTGAACTAAATCATTCTCTCTACTATTTTTCTGACATTTCACATTCTTAAAATAAAGTGGTGATCCTAACTGACCTTAGACGGGGAATATTTACTAGGATGGAATGTCAGGAATTGTGAAAAACTGAGTTTAAATGTATTTGGCTAAGGTGTATCTACACTTCAGACTTCAACTGTATGTGGTAGTGGAGTATGGGCCTGAGGGCACACAGTGTGTTGTGAATTCTGTAATGAATGTATTGTAATGTTTTTAAAATTGTATAACTGCCTTAATTTTGCCGCACCCCAGGAAGAGTAGCGGCTGCCTTGGCAGCAGCTAATGGGGATCCATCATAAATACAAAAATACAAAATCTGTTCCTCTTCATCAGACAGCAGTTTGTTGTTTTCACCAGAGGCTCCGCTGTGTTTACATCCTGGATAGAATCAGGCCATTGGCTGCCTTCATCACGAAGGGTATGTACTGGAGTTCTGATTGGTTCCAAGTTTAGCAGTTCGGCCAATTTGCCTAAGCAGACAGAATGTTGATATACTTTTTATGAGAAAATGTGCAAGAATTGATGGTGCCAACAAATGTTATAGTCATCGTAAAAATGTTTTACAGTCATATACAAAAAATCTGCTCCTCCCTCACCGGGGATCGAACAACTTCACGTTTTTCGGCTTTGGCCCACCACCTGCAGTATGACTGACATCAGAGAATAACTGCTGGTGCCCAACCAAATTTCGAATTTGCACCTTGTATATTTTACTACTGTAATTCTCAACATTTAGTTGAGACCCCGACTGAGTTGTATTGATCTGCAGGCCTACAAAAGGGGGGCGTGGCCCACGGGCCACCAGTTGCCCCTCCCTGATGTAGAGGGATTAGATATAGAATTACAATAACTAAAACTGTTTACCCACTTGGATAAATTAATACAGTGATTATATCTATAGTTTACCTCATTACCCTTTGAAGACTTCAATTTAATCCTATGACACATGCCCTTACTCATAGAAGGCCTTAGCTCTCAGATATCAGCTTCATTAATCTCTCCATTAATCTACTCATTTCCTCATAGTGTCTGAAATGATAGATGGGTTAGAGATCTGATGCTCTGCCTCTGTCAGACTGACACTCGTCAACAAGGTGTTTCCAAGCCCTGTCATGGGACCCCCAGACGTGGCACATATTTTTCCATTCCAGAACTAGCACACCGGACTCATTGGATCAAGGGCTTCAAACAATGTTCAATCAACATTCACACTACCTGAACTCATCTGAGCTGATGTTTAGTTGCCATGGTGAGTGGCTTCAGCTGATTGGTAGTGAATGACAGGTGGGGGAGTTTGATAGGACAACAAGTCTAGGAAGGAGTTTTTGATTGGCCGGCCAAGTCTGGGTGTTTGGACAAACCCCATGGAGCACAGAGGCTGTGTGTAGATTACTGTGTGTGTGTGTGTGTGTGTGTGTGTGTGTGTGTGTGTGTGTGTGTGTGTGTGTGTGTGTGTGTGTGTGTGTGTGTGTGTGTGTGTGTGTGTGTGTGTGTGTGTGTGTGTGTGTGTGTTCGTGTGCGTGTGTGTGTGTAATTAAAACTTGTGTCCCGAGGTTAGGCTCCTTCCTGTCTCTGGCCAGATAGAACCTTAATTAATGAATACTGTTAATTAGAGAGTGAGAGAGAGGGGAAGGGAGACCGAGAGAGATGAAGGGAGGGCCAGTGAGAGAGAGAGGAAGGAAGGAAGGAAAGGAAAGGAGGGAGAGACGGTGTTAAAGGAAAAGGAGAGGGAGACCGGGGTCAAGATGACACAGAAGTAGTACCATAGCCAGAAATGTGTTGGCCAAAAGATGAATGCAAAAAATGCTATTTTTGGGGTGAAACAGCTCATTTCCTACAATTCTACAAATTTTACCATAAAGCTCATTAAAACTGAAATATATGTGTGTTTACTGTGATAAAGGCACTGGATTATGAGCTGTCTTGTTTGCTAAATGAACAAATGAAGTAGTCAGTGACATGGTGCATATAGTCATAGAAGCACAGTGACATATGCAGACATATTAATGGATTAATGGGGGTGTGGCTTTCAGTTAGTTGTGTTTTGCCACCCATCCCATGAGAGTGAATGTCATTCCAGTGCACTGCTTGCTATGAATGCTATCTTATAGTATTTGCATGTTTAGGTAAAAAGACAAATCATATCCCGTTTGTAACACTGACAATTAAAGAGTATGAAAAAAAACAATCTGATTGGGTGGGCCTGGCTCCCCAGTGGGTGCACATAGGGCACTGAAAGTTGTAAAAGATCTATGGGTGTTATTGTGTCTTTGTGAGAGTGTGTGTGTGTGTGTGTGTGTGTGTGTGTATCCCAGTTTTGCCAGGAATGTAGATGTTGTTCCTTGTATGCAACCCCATACTTCTCTTTCCCTCTTTTCCTCTCTCTCTCTCTTTTTCTCCCCTTCATATAACCTCTGCATTGCTCTCTCTCTCTCTCTCTCTCTCTCTCTCTCTCTCTCTCTCTCTCTCTCTCTCTCTCTCTCTCTCTCTCTCTCACTCTTCTCCCCTTCATAACCTCTGTGTTGCTCTCTCTATCTCTCTCTCTACTCCCTCTACCCCCACCCCCTCTGTCAAGTTGCTCTCTCCCTCTTCTCCCCTTCATAACCTCTGTGTTGCTCTCTCTATCTCTCTCTCTACTCCCTCTACCCCCACCCCCTCTGTCAAGTTGCTCTCTCTCCCTCTGTACTATAATCAGAGCCATATGTTGGAAAAGAAGGCTGGCTGACGATCAATGTTAGGGAAGCTACTCTAAAATCATAGTTTACCAAACTACCAATTACTTCACACTAGAAGAAGTTAAACTACACTAAAGCAACCCTTAAGAATTGTAGTTCACTACATCCAAGCTACTTGGGAAAAATATAATATCTAAATCTGAAATGTCATAGACTACAAATTCCAAGAACAGATCACTCTGGGGTCAGGTGTTAACATAATGTGCAATTTATCTTAGCAGCCCAGCTAGCACCTAATGTTCTGAGAACCATATGTTTCTTAGTGGGAATGTCAGTACTAAAGCATAACGTTTCCTCATGGTTCTATTTAAAGTAGTTCTCAAATTGTTCAGAGAACGTTAAGAAAATACGTTCTTCTGTGGGAATGTCAAACGTTCAGAAACAACATTCTGTGGGAATTTCAGTACTTCAACATAACGTTTTCTGGTTACCTTAGTCATGTTCTCAGAACATTAACAACACTTTCCATAAAAAACACAAGAAAAACATTAGTAACGTTCTAAGAATGTTATTTATCTTAAAAAAATACATTCTGTTCTCAGCATCTACAAACCGCTTTTCTTCTTCTTCGGTGGGGTTTAAATAACATTCTTAGGACATTCTTTGAATACAAAAAGGGGAAAAGAGAAAGAATTATCCTGCCAACTTAACCTTACACTCATTAAAACCCACCATCCCATTCCACTATTTTGACCCCATCTAATCCTACACCAAGCCGATGGCCCTGATGGCCCCGTAACTCTTCTGCAATAAAATATCGTAATCCCAAGTACTTCTCTGCACCTGCCACCACAACACTATTTTCGGTGACTTCGATTCCTGCAGTACAGTTGATAACCATGACAATGACTGCTACAAAGCCAACATTACTGAAGCACATTTCATTTGTAGGCCTATCACTCTGTACTGACAAAAGTCTCCTACTCACCAGGAGCCTCTTAGGATCCCTCACACTTAACCCATCTTCTTCTACTTTCCTCACTGCCTCAGCATACGACACCTTCTGTACAACTCTCACCCTGGCAACCTGCCTCTCGCACCGGACACTTCTGATCCCCAGCAACATGGGCATCCCTACAGTTAACACATACCGCTTCTTTCACCGATACTACGCACTCCTTTGTCCCATGCCCTCTTGCACACTTCTCAAATCTAGGAGTTGCCTTCCTACACACTGCTGCGGCATTACCGTGAGCTTGGCACCTGAAAACACATAATGGGTTTGGCACAAAAGCTCGTTACAGGATAACTGATATTTCGTAACATTACTTTGTCGGGTAACGACTCAACATCAAAACTAAAAAGGACACAGAGAGTGATTCTACTGTTTCACCACGCTTGCCAACGGGTTTGTGTCGCACCAAATGGCGGGCGTCACAGACACCTGGAATCTTCAACTTCAGTTGATCCACCTGCACCATTACCACTACCCCAGTAATCACCTCAAGTAACAGGTCTTGTCCTCTTCCACGTGATGCGGACTGCCTGCTCCCTCTGGGCGGAAGAAACACCAAAAAACCCACCATAAATCCACTTCGGGTTATCTTCACCGATTCAACAATACCCAAAAAAGGGCAGGGGTCCACTTTCTCCAAAGATTTCATTCCTACTGGACCAGATTCATCTTTATCATGACCATCGAGATCTTCACCACACTTGCCACTTCAGATAATTCATCCTCATTCTCTTCCTTTACAAAGAAAGGGGATACCTAGTCAGTTGCACAACTGATGGCATTCAACCGAAATATGTCTTTCGCATTTAACCCAACCCCTCTGAATCAGCTCGGTCTGGAGTATAGCTCATTCTGGTTGTACTTGACACCAATCTTCCTCGACATACTTTTTCCCTCGTTGCTATCTTCATCGGATTCAAACTTATCATCTGCTTTCTACACTCTTACCATGCTCTTCTTCTTTTTCTGCTGGCCAACTCTCCTTATCGGCAGACTCAACAGCCTCGGTTTTTCGGATGACTGCCTTGCCTGGTTCACCAATTACTTTGCAGACAGAGTTCAGTGTGTCAAATCAGAGGGCATGCTGTCCGGTCCTCTGGCAGTCTCTATGGGGGTGCCACAGGGTTCAATTCTCGGGCCGACTCTTTTCTCTGTATATATCAATGATGTTGCTCTTGCTGCGGGCGATTCCCTGATCCACCTCTACGCAGACGACACCATTCTATATACTTTCGGCCCGTCATTGGACACTGTGCTATCCAACCTCCAAACGAGCTTCAATGCCATACAGCACTCCTTCCGTGGCCTCCAACTGCTCTTAAACGCGAGTAAAACCAAATGCATGCTTTTCAACCGATCGCTGCCTGCACCCGCATGCCCGACTAGCATCACTACCCTGGATGGTTCCAACCTTGAATATGTGGACATCTATAAGTACCTAGGTGTCTGGCTAGACTGCAAACTCTCCTTCCAGACTCACATCAAACATCTCCAATCAAAAATCAAATCCAGAGTCGGCTTTCTATTCCGCAACAAAGCCTCCTTCACTCACGCTGCCAAGCTTACCCTAGTAAAACTGACTATCCTACCGATCCTCGACTTCGGCGATGTCATCTACAAAATGGCTTCCAACACTCTACTCAGCAAACTGGATGCAGTCTATCACAGTGCCATCCGTTTTGTCACTAAAGCACCTTATACCACCCACCACTGCGACTTGTATGCTCTAGTCGGCTGGCCCTCACTACATATTCGTCGCCAGACCCACTGGCTCCAGGTCATCTACAAGTCCATGCTAGGTAAAGCTCCGCCTTATCTCAGTTCACTGGTCACGATGGCAACACCCATCCGTAGCACGCGCTCCAGCAGGTGTATCTCACTGATCATCCCTAAAGCCAACACCTCATTTGGCCGCCTTTCGTTCCAGTACTCTGCTGCCTGTGACTGGAACGAATTGCAAAAATCGCTGAAGTTGGAGACTTTTATCTCCCTCTCCAACTTCAAACATCAGCTATCCGAGCAGCTAACCGATCGCTGCAGCTGTACATAGTCTATAGGTAAATAGCTCACCCTTTTTCACCTACCTCATTCCCATACTGTTTTTATACTGTTTTTATTTATTTACTTTTCTGCTCTTTTGCACACCAATATCTCTACCTGTACATGCCCATCTGATCATTTATCACTCCAGTGTTAATCTGCAAAATTGTATTATTCGCCTACCTCCTCATGCCTTTTGCACACATTGTATATAGACTGCCCATTTTTTTCTACTGTGTTATTGACTTGCTAATTGTTTACTCCATGTGTAACTCTGTGTTGTCTGTTCACACTGCTATGCTTTATCTTGGCCAGGTCGCAGTTGCAAATGAGAACTTGTTCTCAACTAGCCTACCTGGTTAAATAAAGGTGAAATAAAAAAAAATAAAAAAATTGACCTCAAGCCTGGAAATATACGGTGCATTCAGAAACCCCTTGACTTTTTTACATTTTGTTACAATACAGTCTTATTCTAAAATGGATTAAATAATGTCCCCCCTTCATTTAACTAGGCAAGTCAGTTAAGAACAAATTCTTATTTCAATGACGGCCTAGAAACAGTGGGTTAACTGCCTTGTTGAGGGGCAGAATGACAGATTTTTACCTTGTCAGCTTTCGGTTACTGGCCCAATGCTCTAACCACTAGGCTACCTGCTGCCCCTCATCAATCTACACAAAATACCCCATAATGACAAAGTGAAAACAGTTTTTTGTATTTGTAATAAACACATTTATTACAAATAAAAAACAGATACCTTATTCACATAAGTTTTCAGACCCTTTGCTATGAGACTCGAAATTGAGCTCAGGTGCATCCTGTTTTCATTGATCATCCTTGAGATGTTTCTACAACTTGATTGGAATCCACCTGTGGTAAATTATATTGATTGGACATGATTTGAAAAGGAACAAACCGGTCTATATAAGATCCCAAAGATGACAGTGCATGTAAAAAAACAACAAGCCATGAGGTCGAAGGAATTGTCTATAGAGACAGGATTGTGTCGAGGCACAGATCTGGGGAAAGATTCCAAAACATTTATGCAGCAATGAATGTCCCCAAGAACACAGTTGCCTCCATCATTCTTCAATGGAAGACTCTTTCGAGAGCTGTCCGCCCGGTCAAACTGAGCAATCGGGGGAGAAGGGCCTTTGTCAGGGAGGTAACCAAGAATCCGATGGTCACTCTGACAGAGTCTCAGAGTTCCTCTGTGAAGATGGGAGAACCTTCCAAAAGGACAACCATCTCTGCAGCACTCTACCAATCAGGCCTTTATGATAGAGTGGCCAGACAGAAGCCACTCCTCAGTAAAAGGCACATGACAGCCCACTTAAAGATGGCCAAAAGGCACATAAAGGACTCTCAGACCATGAGAAACAAGATTATCTGGTCTGATGAAACCAAGACTGAACTCTTTGCCTGAATGCCAAGCGTCATGTCTGGAGGAAACCTGGCACCAACCATATATGGGGCGGCAGGTAGCCTAGTGGTTAGAGCGTTGGGCCAGTAACCGAAAGGTTTCTAGATCGAATCCCTAAGCTGACTAGGTGAAAATCTGTCATTCTACCCCTGAACAAGGCAGTTAACCCACTGTTCCAAGGCTGTCATTGTAAATAAGAATTTGTTCTTACCTGACCTGCCTAGTTTAAATAAAGGTAAAATAAAAAAAATCCCTACAGGATCCTTACATCTTCAAACTAAGGGCAACCATGGCATCCATGACAGGGAGAAGCATCCACCAATGATGTATACAGGTAAGATAGTCTAGCTAGCTACATTTTCAGATATTAAACGTTGCTAATTTTGACAGAAAGTCATTTTCATTTCAAGTTAAAGTGTACTGTTATCTAGCCAGCTAACGTTAGCTGGCTGGCTCGCTAGCTAACGTTATGTGTATGATCTTATTATTTGTATCTCAGAGCCAATTGCTTTGCTAGATATAGCTTAATGTTAGCTAGATAACATTGAACCTGGTTGGTTAGCTACCTGCAGATTCATGCAGGGATATTACATCATGAGTTGGGATTATGGCTAATTGTTTAGCTAGCTAGCTACATGCAAGTAACCATTTCAATAGAATGTCACTGCGAAAACTGTTGATAGATGTAGCTGGTAAATTCGCTCTGGCTATCTACTCCGAATTCAGGGCTTGAAAACTATTACGGATTACAAAGGGAAACCCAGACACAAGCTGCCCAGTGATGCGAGCCTACCAGATTAGCTAAATTTATTTCATGCTCGCTTTGAGGCAGGCAACACTGAAGCATGCACGAGAGCACCAGCTGTTCTGGATGACTGTGTGATTACGCTCTCGGTAGCCGATGTGAACAAAACAGGTCAACATTCACAAAGCTGCTGGGCCAGACGGATGACCAGGACTTGTACTCAAAGCATGTGCGGACCAACTGTCAAGTGTCTTCACTGAAATTTTCAACCTCTCCCTGACCGAGTCTGTAATACCTACATGTTTCAAGCAGACCACCTTAGTCCCTGTGCCCAAGGAAGTGAAGGTAACATGATTACCGCCCTGTGGCACTCACGTTGGTAGCCATGAAGTGCTTTGAAAGGCTGGTCATGGCTCATATCAACAGCATCCTCCCAGACACCCTAGACCAACTCCAATTCGCATACCACTCCCAACAGATCCATAGATGACGCAATCTCAATCGCACTGCACACTGCACTTTCTCACCTGGACAAAAGAAACACCTATGTGAGAATGCTGTTCATTGACTACAGCTCAGCGTTCAACACCATAGTGCCCACAAAGCTCATCAATAAGCAAAGGACTCTGGAACTAAACACCTCCCTCTGCAACTGGATCCTGGACTTCCTGACAGGCCGCCCCCAGGTGGTAAGAGTAGGAACAATACTTCTGCCACGCTGATCCTTAACACTGGGGCCCCTCAGAGGTGTGTATTTAGTCCCTTCCTGTATTCCCTGTTCACCCACGACTGCGTGGCCAAACACAACTCCAACACCATCATTAAGTTTTCTGACGACACAACAGTGGTAGGTCTGATCTCCGACAACGATGAGACGGCCTATAGGGAGGAGCTCATAGAACTGGGCAGTGTGGTGCCAGGACAACAACCTCTCCCTCAATGTGAGCAAGACAAGGAGCTGATCGTGGACTACAGGAAAAGGCGGGCCGAACAGGTCCCCATTAACATTGACGGGGCTGTAGTGGAGTGGGTCGAGAGTTTCAAGTTCCTTGGTGTCCACATCACCAGCGAACTATCATGGTCCAAACATGCCAAGACAGTCGTGAAGAGGGCATTCCAAAACCTTTTCCCCCTCAGGAGACTGAAAATATTTGGCATGGGTCCCCAGATCCTCAAAGGGTTCTACAGCTGTACCATTGAGAGACGCCTGGTATGGCAACTGCTCGGCATCTGACCGTAAGGCGCTACAGAGGGTAGTGTGACCGGCCCAGTACATTACTGGGGCCAAGCTTCCTGCCATCCAGGACCTATACAATAGGCGGTGTCAGAGGAAAGCACATTAAATTGTCAGAGAAAAATTGTCAACCAAGTTTTCTCTGCTACCACACTGCAAGCGCTTACCGGAGCGCCAAGTCTAGGACCAAAAGGCTTCTCAACAGCTTCTACCCCCAAGCCATAAGACTACTGAACAATAAGGCCACCGGACAATTTACATTGACCCCCCCCAACATTTTTCAACACTGCTGCTACTCTCTGTTTATTATCTATGCATAGTCACTTCACTCCCACCTACATGTACAAACTAACCTGTACCCCTGCACACTGATTCGGTACCGGGGCCCTCTGTATAGCCTCATTATTGTTATTCTTATTGTGATACCTTTCATTATTACTTTTTATTTTAGTCTACTTGGTCAATATTTTCTTAACTCTTCTTGAACTGCACTGCTGGTTAAGGGCTTGTAAGTAAGAATTTCACGGTAAAGTCTACACTTGTAGTTTTCGGCGCATGTGACAAAGTTTGATTTGATTTGACAAGTTTATACATTTTCAAAGCAGAATGACTTTCCCATTGTTCCTCAGATGCAGTGTATGATAAACCATTTTGTAGCTCTGAGTCTCTGCTTTTATCCAATGTAAAAAACACAATTTCACATTTTGCTACATAAGACCGAATCAAGGTGGTCGGTCACATATACATAATGCCCTTGACTGCTAATCTGCCTGCAAGGAGCTTGACCCATGAAACAGCCAAAAGGGCAGAATCCTGATTTATCAGCCTCTGAGGCTGCTACTGTATCTGATCAAGCACTGAGGCTGCTACTGTATCTGATCAGCCTGTCAGGAATGGAGCTCACCCACTTTGTACTTTTAAATATTATCCATAAAACATGGTGTCCCTTACAATTATACACACACTGTATCAGTTAAGCAAGCTAGATAACAAGATAGATTACAAGCTCGCTAGCTAACAAAACTACCTAGCTAGCTTACCCAACCGCAAGACTAGTCAGGTTAGTTGTGTTGTTGTTTGAATGCGATTGGCTGTGGTCTTGGGGTTGGCACACAGACTGGGAGACAGGGCTGCCTGTCAGTCATCGTTCAAGGCTTAAATGCCCCACAAGGGTTTAGATGCCCCAAGAGCTCTTAGCTCAAGGTGAGGGACATTTAGCTTGCTAGCATTCTAACTTATAAACTGATAATGAGCTCCAAACACAAATGAAAGCATGATGTTAGCATGAAATGTACCATCCCTTAGTGTAGCAATCAATAAAAACTTATGTGCTGCCGTCTCAACCATACTGTCAATCTGTCATCAATACGTCCACTCCTATTTATAGTTTATCTTGTGATCTCGACAAAACAACTTTTGTCATGTCGTGATAATGAGATAAATAAGTTGTGATCTCGACATAACGTGGGAATAATTGTTTCATTCATATGTCCTCTCGGACTTCCGTACGCTGACCCCGTGCCACAATAAAAAATATGTGTTTGCATGATGAAGCAAATTCATTTAATGTGTTAAATTTAAAACAGTTAACCTAAGCTAGCAGTGTTATTAAAAGTATTTTTGAAATGTGTTTTTTAAACGTTCTGTTTTACCGGTCAGGAAACGTATGGCTTTGTTCCCAGAACCAATGAGAAACCAAAAACAGACGTTCCCCAAAACTTCCAAGAAACCAAATGTGCTAACTAGGAGGTTTGTGAATATGAAATAAATAGCCTTTTTCACTCATATTTTCTTATCTTTTTTTGCAAAACAAGTAGTGTGTACAGTCGTTCCAGCTGTTAGCTGCACCACTACATGGCAAAAAGTACTTTTGAAACATATAACTTATTATTATTATATTATATATAATAACTACTAAGATTTTTATTTAGTTCAACCACCACCAAGCTACGATTTTTAAAATGTTTTAATTACTAGTTGAACTACATGTAGTTCACTACTCCCCAACACTGCTGACAATGGAAATTATTGTGTGTGATTGTGGTTTTTAAGATACCATTCCACTCTCATTTGGCTTTTCATTTTTTTTCACAAGGTCTTACTGTGTTTCTTTTGTATACATCCCTCCACCTCTCCCTCTCCACCAAACATAATCTGACTTCTATTCATCATTTCTCTGCCTCCCTCTGCTGGTTATTCACACATTTCTCTTTCCCTGTTTGGGACTGTAATGTCACAATGTGTGTGTGTGTATGTGTGTGTAACCTTCTAGTCAAACATCACGGCTGTCCTGTTAATGGCTGTCCATCTCCCTCTTCCTCCTTTTCTCTCTCTCTCTGGCTCTCCCCCCCACCACCCCCCTTGTGCTTTCTCTTTCTCTTTCTCTCTCTCTGGCTCTCCCCCCTTGTGCTTTCTCTTTCTCTCTCTATGGCTCTCTCGCCCCCCTTGTGCTTTCTCTTTCTCTCTCTCTAGAAGTGATGGGCAGTCAAGAGCATCAGCTGAGAAAGAGAGGAGAGTTTATAGTGTGTGTTAGAGACAGGTGTGTAGTATGTGTGCATGAACTGTACTGACATACTGGCGACCCAAAGAACCGCAGCAGACAGACAGCCGGCCTGGATAAACTCTACCAGAATGGTAAATGACAGCACTGGGATGTTATGATGTGTCAATGTTCTATCAACGTTACTTCTTGGTAACAGTAGAGGAACACTTCACCCAAAAAGGAAACTATCATACATCAAAGTTACTGATCTGTTACATCAAAGTATTTGTGGTCCAAACTACAGGCTCTATTCAATCTGGATCGCTGAAGCGTTACAGGTTGCTCCATAAAAATGGAAAAGGTCATTTTCGATTGAGCAGACATATGCCGCCTGTACTGTGAATGCAGTCTCCGCTAATGTGGGAACATTGCCTTTAAATTTCAGTCTCGCTGTAAAGCTACACGTCTGAGATACGAATTGATTGGAGCCCTAAATCTGTTTACAAAATGATCCCAATCCTATATGAATGAGAATGATTTGACACCTAATCCCAACTTCTCCCTTTAACATTACGTTAATTCTCTGTTAGAATCTACTGTTCGGAGTGTGTTGACCTTATGTATCTCGCTCTCCTCAGGTCCTCAACCCTTCAGGATATAGGTCTGTGACTTCAGAGGAACACACATAAACACAGACAAACAGAGAGAGGGAGAGAGCTCCCTAACCTCTCCGAAGAGGATCACTGGGGCCCAACACTGACACTCTCACTTTGACATTATCATCGCTGTCGCCCTGGGTGGATGAGCCGCATGTCTGGACGCCTGCGGTCGGGGGGAGGGGGGAGGGTGGGGTGTGACGGCAGGGCCGTAGTGGAGGAGCAGGGGTGCGAGGGGTCGCGGGTGGCGTTTGAGGGGGAAAGGGCTGTAGGGGTACAGGAGGAGGTCACAGTGGAACCCAACGCTGAGGCTGGAGCTCAGGAGACCCTTGAACTTTTACCCTCCCCCTCACCCCCCTCCCTGTCTAACGGTCTTCACCTGCACAGGAGGCCTGTCCTTGGAACACGCAGACGGAGGCAGACAGAGACACACACACTCAACAACGCTCCAACACACACACCTGGACAGACCTTCATAGTAATGCAGACACACAAGGACATCCAAATGCAGACACCCGCAGAGACGTGCATGAACACTCACACAAGTGCTCACAGACAAATGGATGCTCACACACACTTGGACTCTGCTGGTCCAGAGCAGCCCAGAACTGATTCATCACCAGAGACACACACCAGATCACCTCAGCGACAGGTCCTCCTGCCTCTCAATCATTCAGCCTGCACCAATCAGCAAGCTGCTTTCTCTCCTTGCAGCCCTGCTCCTTCACACTCTGCAAACAGAGACATGCCCCCAGCCATTAGCTCTGCCCCTAATATTAGTTCAACACCTCTAGATCTCTCTAAACCCTCAAGAGCTACTGGTCCAAATCCTCCAGGCCTTTCTCCTATCGGTCCAGCCTGTCCAGACCTTTCTACTATTGGTCCAGCCCCTGTAGACCCCTCCCCTGTACCTGTCGAAGGTGAGAGAAAGTATGCACTTCGTAGCTCCGGTCGACCTCGCTTCCCCTGCCAGCTACGCAAGTCTTCCCGCATCCGCCGATGCACTGAGGATGGAGAGAGGAGGGGAGGGAGGGAGAGCGAGAGGGAGGAGGAAGAGGAAGAGGAGAAAGAGAGGGTGAGTGTACATGTGAAGGTAGAGCGCCCCACAGTGGAGGAGTGTCTATCTGCAGCCTTCAAGCCTGCAGCCTCCAAGCCTGCAGCCTCACCTGCACCGGTACCTGTAGCACCACTCCCCTCAACACACCCCTCATCACGCCCCTCTCACTCTGCCCCCCGGCCATCGCCCAAACCCCAACATAGAACTTCAACCAAACCCCAACCCAAATCTTCAACCAATGCCAAACCAAAATCCCAACCCAGACCATCGATGAAAGCCTCGCCCAAACCTTTGCCCAGATCAGCAACCAATCCCAGACCAGCAACCAATCCCTCGCCTCGTCCATTGACCAATACAGTGCCCCGGCCGGCAGTGAAGAAGGAGGAGCCTGGTGAACTAGATCCCCTCACCAAACGGAAACGCCGGTTTGTTGGTGTAAGTTCAAGTTCTATGATATTATTAATCACATAGTCAAAAGAAACCAAAACCCATCTTGTCATGTTGATTTGACATCACTTGACAACTAGATTTCACCCGGCAAATAATATTTGTTTGTTTGTGTTTGTTCCCCAGGTGAGGCGTATCGTGGTGAAGGTAGCTCGTATCCCAGTCAACCTCAGCCGACGCCAGAAGAGCTACAAGATTTCCTCCATGGAGACAGTTGAGAAGGGCGGGGCAGGTTGTGATGGCAGGTTGGAGGGAGCCGAGGGGGGGACAGCGGTAGTCCGAGAGCCGACTGCGCTCCTCCGTATGAAGAACAACGGGAAGAGTGTGATGGTCATGTTCCCGCCTGGAGAACTTCCTGTGATCCTGAAACGTCGCCGTGGCCGACCTCCCAAACAGGTTGTACCTGGAACGCCGGATAAAACCACCGGTGGGAATGGCGAGCCCAAGAAACCTCGTCGGCGCCGGCGGGCCAAGCTCCCGTCTCCGCAACCGTCGTACGTGAACGACACCAACGACGTGAAGACGGAGTACGGAGACGTTCTGTCCAAACTGGCATTCCTCAACCGCCAACCGCCGGCCACTGGCCGCTGCTCCCCACCACGCTGCTGGACACCCAGCGAACCGGACAGCTTTCACACACCGTCCGACAACCCTGGGATCTCCGCCCTGCTCCACCGACTCACAGGGTTCAGACGCAGGGGAGGCAGGGGGGGAGGTGTTGGAGGCAGGGGAGGAGGAGCAGGGGGAGGAGCAGGAGGAGCCGGTGGAGAGGGCTTCAAGAGCTCCTTCAGTGACTTTTTTGAGACGATCGGGAAGAAAAGGAAAGTGACCCCCGCTCTGTCAGAACCAGGGTTACTCAAGAAACGTGGGAAGGGTGGGGGAGGCAGGGGAGGAGGGGCTGCAGGTGGGGAGATCGGGGTTGGGGGTGAGGGGGGGAAGCCGGTTAAGAAACGACGCTCGCGCAAGAACGGGGTTCTAAAGGGGGAGGCAGGGGGGCAGCTGGAACAAGACTGGTTTAATGGGGGAGGTGTCTGGGGGGAGGAGGGGGGAGGCATGAGGGAGAGAGGGCCAGGAGGGTACCAGGTCTGTGGCTCCCCGAGGGGGGGCTTCCTGTCCTGTGAGGGGGGGAGAGGGAGTGCGTACGGCAGCCCTGGCGGAAGCAGAGGCGGTGGAGAGGAGGCGCAGGGTTTGTTCGCCGGATATTTCCGCTCCCTGCTGGACTCTGACAACTCCTCAGACCTCCTGGACATCTCCTCCCCTCGCCCCGACCCCAGGAAACCTCCTCCCACCCTGAGCTACGACTCTTCCAGCCCTGCCCGCGGTCCAGGCCCTCGCTGGTCCCCAGCCTGCCCCAAACGCAGCCCCAAAGGAGAGCCAAGGGAGAACCCAACCCTACATCATCCCTCTTCCTCCTCCTCTTCAAGACCTCCTTACAGTTATAACCTGTCCCAGAACTCCCCCACCTCCTCCTCGTTCCCCAAGTCTAACCCTCCCTCCCTCCCTCCGTCCCGCTCTCCCAGCTCCCCCCATCCCTCCTCCTCCTCCTACGGTCACTACACGCCTGGCTATTCCTCCTCCACTCCTGCAGGGGGCAGCACAGTGCCACAAAGACCCGCAGACTGCAGCTTCACAGCCTATGGGGCAGCCGGGCTGAGTAAGGCCTCCACAGCCACCCCCGTGGGCCAGGGTCAGATGGGATATTCCAGTTTTTCCAAGCGGGGCTATGGGGGCTACCTTGGGCAGGTTGGACCATCTTCTCCAGGAAGAGGGGGGTATATGGCCATGGCCAAGAACAGCCCTTTCCCCTCCCCATCTTCCCCAGAGGGATACAGACACTACCCCTCCAACCAGTGTAACTACAGGTAAGTAGCTTCAAGTAGGTCTAAATTACCTGGAACCACAAAATTTGGATTAGAGAACTCTACTACAATCCTACCCTAACCTCTTATAAGTGTGTATTGTGTTTGAGATACATTACGCTACATTGCAGTTGGACTGCTCAGAACCCTGATCTACAAAATCACCTTGGGTTCCAAATAATTACTTATGTCATCAAGGTTAGAATGTCTGTGGTTTGCCTTGCTAAAACCGATCCTCTGCTGTGTGTGTGTGTGTGCTGCAGGCCGGGCTATGGTGGCTACCCAGGAGGCTGCAGTGACCCAGGCCCCAGCGAGCCCAAAGACATCCTGGACATCTCCAACTACACCCCCCAGAAGGCCAAGCGACAACCCTTCCTCGAGAGTCTATCAGAGTCCTCCTCTGACTCCTCCCACCTAGGGGTCACCGGGTCAGGAGGTGGGGTCAGTGGCGGAGGCTCGGGATCAGGCTCCGGAGGTGGGGCTTATAGGCAGGGTGGAGGGAGGGAGTCTCTTCCTATTGGTGGAGAGGGAGGTCAAGGACAGTCCAGCCTATCAAGTCTGGAGAAGCTGATGATGGACTGGCATGAGAGCGCCTCAGGCCCCTCCTACAACTGGAGCCAGAACGTTCTCTTCCAGGGGCAGGGGAAGCCCAGCCGGGGGCGCAGGAAACGGAATGCTGCCGAGCCCCAAACGGAGAAGGAGGGGGGTGGCGGACCAGGAGCAGGACCAGGGACCACCCCAGACTCTCCCAACAGCCCCCCAAGCCAGACGCAGCCCTCCACCCCAACCCAGGGTTCTGGTGGAAAACGCAGTGGAATGGGGAGACGGCAGGCCAGGGGGGTAAGAGGAGGCAGAGGAGGGGGGCTGTCCCCATCCCCTGGAGAGCGCCCCCCAGGGGGGAAGAAGGGTAAGGCTACTGGGGGTGGGGTTGGAGGTGGAGGGAGTGCTGCTCAGGGGGTTGTTCCAGGAAGGCCTTGACTACTACAGTGGAGACAGCAGCAGCCTCTCCCCCCTCCCTAACCCCACCTCACATCTCGGCTACCCCACCGAGCCCTGTGAGTACCCCTCCCCGTGCCTTTACTCCGCCCATCCCTCCACCCCGTCCTCAGAGGAGCACTACCCAGCCCTCTTCCCTGGCGAGGCTTCATCCTCCTCTCTCTCCCCTGGAATGACTTCCACATCCTCCTCCTATCCTCCCAAACTATCCCCCGCTCCCCAGCCCTACCACCCCCCTCTCACCCCTGCTCCTCCCCCCGCCTCCTTCTCTCCCTCTTGCTCACCATCGCCACGGTTACTGCCACACTGTGGAACAGCGCTGAGCCCCCCCCATCGTAACCTGGCAACCGTTTCCAAGGACCACTTCCCCTCCCAGTATGATTCTCCCAGTTACTGTAGCTCCCCCTATTGGTACGGAGGGGCATCGCTCAGCAGCCCCCACGCTAACACACACACACATGCTAATGCACACGGCAACACACATGTACACGCTAATGTTAACCCTCACGCTAGCCCTAACAATCACCCTAACACTCACACTACCGCACACATCAACACACACACACACCCTAACAGCAACCCTCATGCAAACATGAGTCCACACGCACCTCAGACAAGCTTGAGCCCACACACACACCCTAACCCCAACACCAACCCACACACACACACCAACCCCAACATCAATACACACCCGCACATCAACACACACCTTCATTCAAACCAGAACCAACATCCACATCCACACCCCCACCCGAACACTTACCCCAGCCCCCATCCCAACACCACACAACCCTCCCACCCTAACCTCTCCCCACACACTCACCCCCACCCTAACCTCTCCCCCACTCCCACACTCACCCCCTGCTTTATGAGGAGCGCCCCCCTCACAGCGCCATGCCCACGCAACCTCACAAACGGGACCTGCCTCCCCACCTCAACTCAGGGCTGCGACCAGCCCCCCTGCAGCTCTCCCCGTACCCCTCCCCCCACCCCAAGCCTCCCCTGGTGTCCTCGCCACATTCTGAGGACATGGGTTACCCCCCGTACCCCGGGATGCACCCCCGCTACCACCCACAGCCCCCGCCTCGAGGAGGAGGGGTGCTCTGTCAGCTACTAGACCCCCCCAGTGATGACAGCTTCAGTGTCACCAGCTTGTAGCTGCAGGTAATACACAAGAGGATCTACTCTCTCTCTTCTCTCTACTGAAGGGTTAGACACAAGAGGGCCTACTCCCTCTCTCTACTAAAGGGTTAGACACAAGAGGACCCACTCTCTCTCTCTAATAAAGGGTTAGACACAAGAGGACCTACTCCCTCTCTCTACTAAAGGGATAGACACAAGAGGACCCAATCTCTCTTTCTACTAAAGGGTTAGACACAAGAGGACCAACTCTCTCTCTCTCTCTACTAAAGGGTTAGACACAAGAGGACCTACTCTCTCTCTCTACTAAAGGGTTAGACACAAGAGGACTCACTCTCTCTCTCTACTGAAGGCTTAGACACAACACCTAAAGACATTTATTAACATTGGTTTCATCCATTTAGCTATGTAAAGGTTTTACTGTCTTAACAATCACATCATAATTACGTTTTTTCTCTCCCTCTCTCTTTCTCTTTCAGGCGCATTAAATCTCAACTTTTTTCAGATTTGTAAACTTTTTTTAAGGAGAGACTTTCAGAGACAAGATGATGGATCATAATTTATCTCCTAACTCTGGACAGTAGATCTTCAGTTCTCCAGCTATGACAATCAAAAGACAACTGCAACACACACACAAAGGCGCACACAGACACAGACACAACTGGAAAGAGGGAGTGGCCTAGAGGAGCTGTGGGAGGAGTGACAGACGCTGAGGAACAGAGAGGCGGGGCCTAATGTAAAAATTCCGCCCCCAACGCTAAACACACTAATCCCCTATCCCCGAAACCATGCACCCTTCGCTCTGTGTGTGCTCTATGAGAGAAGTGGACTACAGCATCAGCTCTTGAATTACCAGCATCTGTACATAGACTCCAACTCCAGCCACAGACCCATAACCTCACCACAACATTGAAACAGTTAAGACAACGTTACTAATGTTCCATCAGTGTTTTCTAACGTTCAGGCTTTTAGCCAGGACCACAGACCCACAACCACACCCAGGGGCGGACTGGCCATCTGGCATTTTGGGCAAATTCCATATGGGCTGGTCCATTTTAAACTCAGTGGGCCTATCTAACTTTTTTTCACGCAAAAAGATCACTGTTTGGCTAATAATGGGTGCCTCAAGGGAAAAAAGGGGCCAGTGTGTGGGCCTATGTGTTAGAAATGCCAGGGCCAATTTCTGGTCCAAGTCCACAGCTGTGCTACAACAGCTCTACACAACGTTCCATCATCGCTTCTCTATTGTTCTGCCATGGTCTCTGCTCTGATGGAAGGACTCCAGCATGGAGACTCCACATCCTGTGTTTCACTGTTTTTACTAGGAGGGAAAGAGACCCGACACACACTCTGACCCCAAAGAGACTGACGTGTGTTTATTTGTGTGTGTGTAACCACGCGGATGGACTTCTGTATGTATGTATGTGTGTGTTTGGGATCTAAAGGGGTAGAGCTCTACATCTGAAATGGTGGATGGATGAACAGGGCTTCTCTTCCTTCTTTTACTCTCTCCTTTTTTCCGTGGTCTTGTGTTGTTTGGTGGTTTTTGTGATGAACAGTTGTATATGTCTGTTAATGTCATGATGTATCTACAGTGCCAATATTTAAATACACTCTGATCTGGCCATTGGTAAACTGCCTGGACTCCTAATGCTTTAAAGGGTGGGGGGAGGGATGTGTGTGTGTGTGAGCCCCTTGGTATTCAGCGCTGCTCATGCAGTGCAGGGAACGAGTTTAGACAGGGACACGGCTGGGAGGGAAGGAGGCGGGGAGAGAGGGAGGGAGAGCGAGGAGGAGGGAAAGAAAGGGAGTTAAGAGAGTGGCACAGAGAGAGGAAGGGACAAGGGGAAATAGAAAGATGACAGGAAAACAGAAACTTGTTGGGATTGAGACTGGGGTGAAAGATGAGAAAGACTGGCTACATTGTTCATTAGCCCATAATCGGTCTAAAATTAATCCTGAGAGGGCCTTTAAACCCTGAGGGGCAGTCACGCTTCCCCACCCACTGGATAGTCTGCCAATGTGTGTGTGTGTATGGTGTGGTGTGTGTGTGTGTGTGTGCGTGTATTGTGTGTGTGCTTGTGTGTTTGTGTGCGTGTTTGTGTTTGTGATGGGCTTTACTGTATTTGTATATTTGACCGTGTTTACATATGAAGCAGTTTGTCAACAGGCTGACTGGACAGAGTGTTTAATGTTCCTCATCTGGTGATTGGACAGAAGTGAAGGGGGGGGGGGTAGTCTATAGGACAACTAGGAGAGGGAGAGAGAGGGCGGGTGAGAAAGGAAGGAGGCAAGATAGAGGGAAAGAGAGTGGATGGGAGAGGGCAGGAAGAGAAGGAGGGGGGGCACTGTTCAGTGTTCGGAAAGATTCCACAGTAAAGTAATTACACCGAGCCCCCGATTTTTCACTTTAAAATGTATATTCCAAACAAAATCCATTGATTTCAAAGTAGATCAGAACATATGACTCTATGAACAATGGCTACTTTTAACTATTTATACAGTAATAAAATAAAAAGTATGCAAAAGCTGTGTAGATGCAACGTTTGTATCTTCCTGTAAATTTGTTTTTGTAAAATCCTCAGTGGAAATTGTTTAAAAGTAGACTTTATTCATAGAGTCGTATGGTTTTTTTAAACTTTGAAATCAACGGGTTTTGTTTGGTATACATTTTTAAGTGAGGCTCAGTGTAATTCCGTTACCATGGCCCTGCTACTTTTCTATTCCGTAATTCCCATGAGACTTCACTTAGCTTGTTGATGAGAACGCCAATGGGCTAATAAAGGTCATATTTGGAGCTTGGTCTGTTTTTCTGTGAGAAACAGACTTCTAAAAATACCGTAATAGGCTAGATATCAACCAATCAGCCACTGACCCTGGAGCTCTGCGTCACCACTCTGCCCTCCGGCCGGTCACAGAGCAGGAGAGAGGATCTGGAGCTCTGCGTCACCACTCTGCCCTCCAGCTGGTCACAGAGCAGGAGAGAGGTTCTGGAGCTCTGCGTCACCACTCTGCCCTCCGGGCGGTCACAGAGCAGGAGAGAGGGTCTGGAGCTCTGCGTCACCACTCTGCCCTCCGGGCGGTCACAGAGCAGGAGAGAGGGTCTGGAGCCCCGCGTCACCACTCTGCCCTCCAGCTGGTCACAGAGCAGGAGAGAGGGTCTGGAGCCCCGCGTCACCACTCTGCCCTCCAGCTGGTCACAGAGCAGGAGAGAGGGTCTGGAGCCGCCAGTTGAAAGTGGGCAGAACAAAGGGAAGCGGAGTTATTGAAAGGCTAGCGACTGCCTCACGCTACTGTTTTTAACTCTCCACAGTTCCGCAGCAGCCCGGATCCGGTCAGTTGACTCCCACGAGGCACCAGACCGGTCCAGTTGGGAAGGAGAACAAAGGCACGAGATGCTCACCGGTTTCCCGGAGGAAGCATGTCAGCCGGTAGCGGTGTGCAGCGCGTGCTGCTGTTAATTATCCCGATGTTTCTACTCGCGCTACAGCTCCTGGTCGGGCTCCGGTTGCCGCGAGCAGACCACGCAGGTAGCCCCGGGGCATTTAAGGACGGGGTCGCCTTCACGGTGATCAGCATAGAACCGGAGAGAAGGAGCGCGCGCCAAACGGGATCTTTGGAATTTTTACGGGATGATTCGGGAGCGAGCCGCGTGTACGAAGATGAAAACGAGATGCCCATTGGCGACCGGGTGAGAGCAAACTACGAGCGCGCAAACACACACAGTTGAGACGAGGACAAGATAGGGCAGACTGAACCCCGATCAGTGACAGTGGCAGCTGTCCTGCAGCTGTAGTGATCAGCTGCGTGTGTGTCAGTGGTCAGGGAGGAGCAGGTTTCAGCTGCTCGTTTTTGTTGGTATGTCAATAATACATCCCCATCTCTCCACTCACCCCCTCTTCTCCTTTCCTGTCATTCCCCCATCATCATCTCCCTCTCATGTATGATTTTTTGCTTTGGCTCTCTAATTCTCTCCCCTCCTAAGGCTAGCTCCCAGTCAGTCTGGTGTGTCATCTACTCCTCTCCCTCCTCCTTCCTGGGTTGCCATGGTGACCACAGTGGTCTCTAGGGGTGAGGTGGCCTGTGTGTATATGTGTGTGTGTTAGTATGCCTCAGGCATGCATGTCACTAGCAGGGCTGGAGTCAGCCCTTGACCTGTCTGTACGTCTCCCATACCTGAGGGGCCAACGCTCGCTCGCGCACACACATTCCTCTCCATGACTTATTCTATGCTCTTTGATCTCCACTCCCACTGACACCAAAGTGGGCCCTCAACCTATGGAGTATGTGTGTGTTTCATTTACATTTGATTCATTTACAAACATTGAGCTGACATGTACAGACTAGCTGTGTTTGAATGTTCATACTGACCGTACTATTTGTGACATACATTGATTGTGTAGCATGCTTAGTGGTCAGTATGGATAGTTAGTATGGCAAAAGTTCCCGGACGTTGTACTACATTCACCAAAATACGAAGTATACAAGCAGTGGACAATATTTCTGTGCTTTTTGGGCCCATAATGAAATTCTTCAGAAAATGGGCTTGGCTTCACAACATTTTTAGATTTAAAAAATGGCGGTAAAATATGCAGCAGGAGTCCGACGAAAGTGGATACAAATTCATTGCTTTAGCTAATTATGACAAAGTGTTGAGCAATGTAATAAAGTATTGCGTTTTCAAAGAAGTTTTGTTACACGTTATGTTGGATGACAATTTGTTAGCTACGGTAGGTAGCCTTACGAACCGCATATCATTTCAGCCATTGCTTGTATGCAGCGAATTTAGCATGTAAATCTTGGTGGGGCAAAGTCCAGGAAAGCCATTACACAACACAATACATTTATTGCACTATGACGGTGACAAACAGTGCCCACAAACTGTTAGAGCCTACATAAAGCTGTCCCAACCGCAGAGCTTTCTTTTCAGCACTATGGAGTGAATCCTTACCACTGCTACACCTGGCTATCAGCGGAGTCTTGTCTGGCAGCGAAACAGTTCATTCAGCCTAATTTACTGCCTTTTAAAAAACATAGCTGATATGGCTGACTTACTTAAACAAATGTGGTTTCTATGGAGATGTACAAACTATGGCATAAGGGGACGTTAAGCGGAGAAGAGGCAATCCGTAATTTCGATTAAGACACCACCAAGTCAGAACAGTAGGCTAAGTTATGAAGGGGAAAGGGACCAAATTATTAGGGTGAGGTACATGGGCTACTAACAGCTTACTACACAAGACATTTAGTATTACTTTCTTAGCTACAGTACACATATCTCCCTGGCATATTGCATCGCTTATGCAGCAGAAAACAAAACATTTTTGGACTCACGTTGTTGTCTTGTGCTCACTTGAACAGGAAGGTGGCGCGGCGGTCCTTCTTTTGTGCAAATATTGTCATCAAACTTTGTCATCAAAGTCTGTCATTCTCTGGATTTATGGTGCTTTCAAGACAACTGGAAACTTGGGAAAAAACAAGGTTGAATCATGACGTCAGTGATCTTCAGTTCGGAGCTCTAGAAAGAGGCCATAGTTCCCAACTTGGAATTCTGAGTTGGATTACCATTCAAAATGTATTTTCCCAGTTGGAGCTGAGATTTTTTCGGAGTTCCCAGTTGTTTTGAACTCACTAAAGTCTGAGATTTCTGAGTTTCCAGTTGTTTTGAACTCACTAAAGTCTGAGATTTCTGAGTTTCCAGTTGTTTTGAACTCACTAAAGTCTGAGATTTCTGAGTTCCCAGTTGTTTTGAATGCAGCAGAAGTCATGCTGGATTGACAGCATGGCCAGTGTGTTCAACCTTTTCTGGCCCATGGTGTTGCATGTGAATGTTTGTCCTTTTAAGCTTGGAAAAGACACCCTAAAACCCAGACTTGAACCACACACACCCACCCACACCACTAAATATCAGGCTAGTGATTGCTTTGTAATGCTTGCAGTTAGCCACCGATTCCGTCCAAACCCTTCATTGTTGAATTTGCGATTTACATCTTGTTGTGTAATGTTTATGTTCAATGGCCGATGAGCACCTATATATTTTATCTAGAATTTCTCTTCATATGACAAGGATTGAAAAGGATTTGCCAGTAGACTGTCGACTTGATTCATGATGACTGCTTGTCTAGCTTGCTAGCTAAAATGTTGATAGTGTGATGTTGACATGATCAGTCCAATCAAAGCTACGGTAGATATAATGTGATTTGACATTTTATCTGTGGCCAATGACCTTGAGCCTTCTTGGATGGGCACTTCTAATGCAACTATGGCAGCACCCAAGGGGCTTGAATTCGAGCTCTCCCTGTGGATATCGCGGTGACGAAGGGTCCACATGAGTGACAGAACATTGAGCCAATCATGGTGCAACTAGAGAACATTAACAACCCCTGCACTCTGAATTTCTGCTGGCTGCCCCACCACCACAGAAAGCACTGACCTAGGCTGAAACACCTGCATTTTGGAGCTGCCTTAATAAAGCCACATTGCTTTGAGTAACTCAAAAATAAAACAATTTTTACATTGTTTGCAAACTCATATGTGGCACGTATTAATGTCAAAATAACATGCAAAAAATAAATCGTTTTCTTTTTTTTAGCTAAACAGGTAGAGCTCAAAACAAGAGGGTGCTCTGCCCCACCTGCCCCGAATGACGGGTCACCACTGCTTGCTTGTATGTACCGGTATGTCAGTGGAGGTCTGTGCTGTTTTAAGATGGAGGGCAATGTTGTTGGTTTTTTTTATGAACATGGCCTTATTTCTATTACAGCATATTGGATGACTGTCATTCATATTCCATTCATCCAGCTCAATGTAACATCGATAGATTTAGGCTACTACATGATACTCAAATGTTCCCTAACATGAGGTTGCTACAAACTAGCCTATGAATGAAAGATTACAATGTAGGTGTGTGTACACAGGCCGAGTGAAAATGTTGTGACAGACAGTGACACAGCCTTGCCTGCATCTAGCTGATCTAGGGTGTAATCATTAGTACACCAGTTGCAAACAAGAGTTTGTATTGGACAAATTCGGGTATGTTTGTCCCCATTTTGTTTAGTTTGCTTCAGTTTAAGAAATGTTTAACAGAATGAATAAACCCCTGGATACATATTAACACAATTGACATTTATAGCATCCACGTTGAATTTCTTCTCACATCTATGCACTCCTCTTCTCACCTTTTCCCTTCGTTTGTGGACTTCTACACAGTACATTTGAAAGTGTTAAATCAACACTATCAGAGAGTACATATGGTCCCACTCTACACAGAGTAAAAAGTACATTGATCCAAGTGTTACATTTCTAGTGTTGATTTAACACTGAGGAGTGCAAAAAGTATTTTGGAAAAGCACTTGGAATTTCACAATAAACTCAAGCAAAGCTGTTTCAACATTCAATGATGTTTATTATGACCAAACCACAAGTCCCAGCCCTGCCTTAAACTGTTATCAAGTGACAGTAGAATGTAGTCAAAATAATCCCTTGCTCCATATGACATGAGCAAATCAATAGGTTTGTTGGAAAATGCTGACATTTACATTAAAAACATGTTTCTCACAACCTAACCATAAGTCTCAGCCCTGGCTTAAACTGTTATCAAGTGACAGTAGGGGACAATGTAGTCAAAAAAATAACTTGCTCCATGAGCAAATGAAAAGGTTTGTGGTACATGTTATTTACATGAAATACTTTGCATGGTGGACTTTGCTTCAAAACTTTGAATGCATGCAAATGATCATCAAAACATAAGGTTTCAAGAGCTGACCCAACCTAAAAAACATTTTCCTCTTTCAGAATAGCCTTAATTTGGTAAAATAGTGGCATTTCAATGACTACTTCACCACATATGACCAAATCAAGATGATATTCTGTATCATGGGGCTTAACCATTTAACTCACAAAACATGTGTGCGCACTGAGACATTCAACTTGGCAGCAATCTCATGGCTTTCTTTCACATCATTGATCCTTGACATCTTTCCTGGACCTATAGCTAGTCTATCCTGGCTGATAGCTAGTCCATCCTGGCTGATAGCTAGTCCATCCTGGCTGATAGCTAGTCCATCCTGGCTGATAGCTAGTCCATCCTGGCTGATAGCTAGTCCATCCTGGCTGATAGCTAGTCTATCCTGGCTGATAGCTAGTCTATCCTGGCTGATAGCTAGTCTATCCTGGCTGATAGCTAGTCCATCCTGGCTGATAGCTAGTCCATCCTGGCTGATAGCTAGTCCATCCTGGCTGATAGCTAGTCTATCCTGGCTGATAGCTAGTCTATCCTGGCTGATAGCTAGTCCATCCTGGCTGATAGCTAGTCTATCCTGGCTGATAGCTAGTCTATCCTGGCTGATAGCTAGTCCATCCTGGCTGATAGCTAGTCTATCCTGGCTGATAGCTAGTCCATCCTGGCTGATAGCTAGTCTATCCTGGCTGATAGCTAGTCCATCCTGGCTGATAGCTAGTCTATCCTGGCTGATAGCTAGTCCATCCTGGCTGATAGCTAGTCCATCCTGGCTGATAGCTAGTCCATCCTGGCTGATAGCTAGTCCATCCTGGCTGAAGGTTTCCCAGTTATATGCCATGTCATTTGTGTTTCTTGATTAAGGTCATAGTGACATTCTTAAAACACTTCAGTTGCTTTTTAAAGAAATAATGTTTTGCCTCGTAGCGCATACACCACGAATGAAGAATGGGCCCGATGTTCCTTATACAACGACGATAATGTATCATGAAGTGGTGTTTCGGTAACACATTTCTATTAGGAAACAAATACTTGAAAAGCCTATGATGTTCAGCAATTAAGTGCTTCAGATAGATAGTCATGCCCTCTGTTAGTATAGGAGAAAACACAATATTTACAATTTGTAGTAGTAACAGAAGCAGCTGCCAGTATTTATCATATTTCTGTACCAGATCACTAAATATCAATGGCAAATTACGGAGAAGACGCCAAGATTGAATAGTATTTAGACCCAAATCATTGCTCCCAACATCCAATTTGAGTGCAGGTGGATGATAGCCATAGTTAAATGAATGAACTCTACCGTGCACATCTTTAGCAGTCACAAAGTTGGCTTGAATATACTGTAACCCAAGTTTTACCTCAAATTGTGCAACTCCTAAAATGTCATGCATTATATCAACAGAAAAGCTGTCTGTAGTATTGAAGTACTGGAGAGAGTTCAATAAGCAAGCATGCTTCACACCGTGTTGGGTTTGACTGAATAGTTTGACAATGGTCTGAGTTGCATGTGTTTTGTTCGTAAAGTCACTCTTGGGTCATCCTCAGAGAACACAGTTTGAAAATCCACTTTCTCAGTGAGGCAAAAACGGCAACAATAGCGAGCACTAAATGATTCCACAAAACCAAAAAGGCAACGTATACCAAGATTATCTCCAGTTACTTGGACAATACTGCCATGTATACAACCACTGAAGAAGGGAACTTCAATACCCTCAGTCTCAAGCACTTTCGAATCGCTAACTATTTGCTCAAGAATGGAATCAAATCCCTACGTTTTAAGGTCCTGGGTATGGAAGAGTGCACATAAGTGAATATTTACCAAAATTGAATTCAACTTTGGGGTAAAATTTCTCAAAGTAAAGTGTGTACCTCCCAACTTGTGAATTCACTTTTTTGATCCCAATGGATTAGCAGTGTCAGTCATCATAAATGCATTGAAAATTCAACTCTTTACTCTTTAGAAAAGAGAGGATGTCTCTTCATATATAGTCCAGCTTTCAAATCAAAGTAAACTCCATTTTAAAATTGTGCCCCGAGTTAAACATGCCACTTGAATTTGGGTCCTTCAAAATTAACTGCAATGTCTGGAGAATTGGAACGTAAGAAAATTGATCAGTTATGACCATTTGATCATAAGTTCCAGTAGTGTTGTTTCTTCTATTGTCAAATCTAACACCAAGGACTCTCAACTGGTTGACTTGTTCCCCATTTTTGAATAAAATAAGCACTTCGTTTTGATACTGAATTCAACCATGTGAAAGGATTTTCAATATCCTGAAAATAATGTTATATTTTTCTGACAATTTGTGTGTCTTTTGAAGATATACATGTAAGAGCGGTCACATTAGCTTGACCCTGTATCTCTTGAACTGCTTCTTCCATGGAAGATACAAAACTATTTACAGTCTGACCTATACCTGCAGCTGTGCAATAGCAGACACACACATATCAAGTGTGTTCTTGTTAGATATTGGTACATGGTTACAACTAGAATTTGAAGGAAAATCAGCATTAATTGGCTAATTATCAACAGATGTATTAGCATTCAAGTTAGCGTTTAACACAATTCGACAGTCTCGGGATTGTGCCCTGTTCAAATGCTTCCTAAAGTCTGAAAATACACGACAACCAAATGCACGACAACAATCTGCTTGACCACATTTTATTCTAAGAGTTCTAACAGGGAACATTCCATGTATCAACTTGAGATGCCTTTCGAGCAAGTTGGTACTTCCATGACTAGCATGGCAAACAAAACATATCAGCATTAGTGCAGAGGTCTAGCTCTGAGCTCAGCAACCCTTGGAGTCTCCTTAACCTTCCCAATGTCTATGATGTACACAGTTTTCTGTATGAAGGTGTACATGCTGTGCAGCATTGTATTGTAAGCAGTACCAAAAACAAAGTGAGTCTTGAAAAGATCATTGAAGCACCAAGAGCGCTCGTTGACTTGTAAGGCGCTCTTGTCCAGGATGATGAAGTAAGCATGGATGCTGCTCTTCCTGGTCCCGACTGCAAGAAGATATGGTTGGCGGCTCTGGTCAATCGCATCAAGGTGCTGCTGGATACTGGTTCCTGCCTGAAGACGACAAAAACAAGCACCATCATTAGTTCATCATAACGGCTGCAGCACTGTCCAAGAGTAAGAATGCCAATTCAAACCTTTTGGAATATCACAAGATGCTGTTCAGCTTGAGATGCAGACATCTTGCCTGGTCTTTTGCGCCCTTGTGATGAAGGAGGAATCAAATGGAGCAGAAGGGTGGAGGAAAGGTCACCTTCCCATCCTAATCAAAGAGATCCTAATTAAAATGGTAAATTCCATCATCAGTGACATTAACATTTTAGAGTCATTTGAAATATAAATGATAAATTATGATCATCTAACCGTAAGCATTCATGTCAGTTCCCTCATCAACTGCAGATTCTGCCATCTGGATCAGCTCCTGAAGTTCAGCTCCCTGAGTGGCCTTGCTTAGGGCCTTGCTTAGCATGATGATCTTTTGCTTGAATGTAGTTGGCCACCTCTCCAAAACCTTGGCTGATGTTCCCTCTCCAAACAGCAGCACAAAATCCTGTTCAATCTGAAACTAGACAAAAGCATCCCACTTTGACCTCCAAATCAAGTTTGAGTAAATCACCAGCCTACACATTAATTGAACTACTATTACTGGCCAACCTGAATTGGCATATAGAGATAAAACAGAATTTATACAACTTAAAACTCTTACCAAGTCTTACCAAGCCCTTCACATCCAGAAAGCGTGGAAATTCGGATAGGATGGTGGAGCATTTACTCGGGTTGTGGGTCATGTTCCTGTACCCAAAGGTCAATCTAATCTTCTGTTTCTTCATCAGAAGAATGCTTCATAAGAGAAATGACCTCTCGGCACTGGTCTTCACTCAGGGTAGCCAAAGTGGATGGACTGGACTCCCTCTCAGCAGTTGGCCCTCCAGAGTATAGTTGAGTGGGCCGTTTCTCTGATGAAACCAAATTCCTCTGAATGGTTTTGATTCTATACGAGAGGTACCCTTCTCCACTATTAGGGTGGTAATAATGTTCCTTATGAAAATGAACATGGTTACTAATCTTGAAAGAAAAAACAAATAACCAAGTCCCATTTGCTCAGATACCATACCAGACGAATTAAACGCAGATGCCCTTTATCAGTCGTAATGTATACTTACATATCCATTTTCAGTGTAGGGATCCTTCAGGTATGGGAACAAAGAGACGATGCCTTGTGCAAACATTTCTCTCCCACTGCGCGGTGGTGATGTCCTGACAAGAATATAATGTTATGTTTAGGCGGCAATCAGAATCTCCACAAGCAGCATTGGTCCCCAGTCAGCTAAATATCAGGAGTGATTTTTCAATCGGTATCATGCCCATTGAATTTGATACAAGAGAAGTCTTCTACCAATAGCAGTGGATGATCAGCAGTAGCCTAACCAATTATGTGACTGAGATACTGATACAGAAGTCATTTTTAACATTCAGCAGATATGGGAGCAAGTAATGCTCAACCATTTTCATTATGAATCTTTCCTTTAAACTTACCCGTGAGTCTCTGTCATCGCCGAAACAAGAATGTTGATCATCTTTCGTCTGGTGCAGTCAGTCAGGCTTTTAGTTTTGGAATATTCCTTGATGACAACCTCTCCACCTGGCTTTTTCTTCAGTATGCTCTCTATTAGCTGTAAAAAATAAAATACAATAAAAAACTAAACGGCAGTGTGAAATCCATTTTATGCCAAGTTAATTGAAGAATGAATTACAAACGTACATTTTTTTGCTTCGTCATCAGATCTTTGACACTTTCGCGAGGGGCTTCCATCCTCACTCAAAATGATTGTATCAACCGACTCATGGTCTGAACCACCCATCACAGAACTGGCAGAGACAGGACTCATCAGGGAAGATTCTGAAATACACAAAGACAACAATACAGGCATGTCAAATGTATGGTTATATTGAAAGTGATGCCACAGGTAACCAAAGACTTGAAAACCAGCACATACCTTTAGCATCATTGTTCAGTGTGAGCTTGAAAACACCCAGATCTGTCCGTTTCACCACCTTCTCAAACACATCCCCATCAACTTCAGTTCCAGACCCATCATACAGCTTTGTCTCTTATAAACTAGTAAGTGGGATGTCAAATTTCAGGAAAACTGTGACAAACATTAAGACAACAACCTACAATTAGAATTGCAATTGTAATGGTATGAGTAATCAGACTGACTGGTATGAGAACAATACATTTATTTCCAATCAAAAGGTTTTCAAGTGTCAGGTTAATGATCTTGACATATTTTTGTTCACCATTGAATTTCACTCTGACCAGCATGAATAGGTCTGAAAGCAGTTAGGAGATAAGGCCAGCATGGATGAAAAGCATTACATTTGTATTTCAATCATGACACATTATATAAGGATGACTACAAACATTTTCACCAATACTCCTTTACTTAGCAATGATAATTTCAAAGTATATTTTGAAAATATTGGATCATGACCACAACTTTTCTTATATTACTTGAAGCAGGTCCCAAACTACAGCAAACAGACTATTCAACTCATATTCACTGTCCCAAAATATGGACATGGCCTAAATAGTCCAGTAAAATACACTCATAATTCCAGCTAGTCACTATATTATGTTGTCATGTTCTAGGAGCAGTCTTACAAGACTGCTAAAATGAACTGGTTGCAGAGCGAGTGCGAAACGCAGTTAGATTGGTGCCGACGCAATGGCCACAATATTTAAAAGCATCACGCACAAATCGAAAATGTAGTTATTATTTGGCTAAATAAACAACTCACCTTAATCAGATTAGTCCTCAATATACACAATTGAAGTCGGAACTTTACATACACCTTAGCCAAATACATTTAAACTCAGCTTTTCACAATTCCTGACATTTAATCCTAGTAAACATACCCTGTTTTAGGTCATTTAGAATCACCACTTTATTTTAATAAATGTGAAATGTCAGAATAATAGTAGTGATTTATTTCAGCTTTTATTTCTTTCATCACATTCCCAGTGGGTCAGAAGTTTACATGCACTCAATTAGTATTTGGTAGCATTGCTTTTAAATTGTTTAACTTTGGTCAAACATTTTGGGTAGCCTTCCACAAGCTTCCCACAATAAGTTGGCTGAATTTTGGCCCATTCCTCCTGACAGAGCCAAGTCAGGTTTGTAGGCCTCCATGCTCACACACTTTTTCAGTTCTGCCCACACATTTTATATGGGATTGAGGTCAGGGTTTTGTGATGGCCACTCCAATACCTTGACTTTGTTGTCCTTAAGCCATTTTGCAATTATGGTTGGGGTCATTATCCATTTGGAAGACCCATTTGCGACCAAGCTGGCTGATGTCTTGAGATGTTGCTTCAATATGTCCACATAATTTTTCTTCCTCGTGATGCCATCTATTTTGTGAAGTGCACCAGTCCCTCCTGCAGCAAAGCACCCCCACAACATGATGCTGCCACCCCCGTTCTTCACGGTTGGGATGGTGTTCTTCGGTTTGCAAGCCTCCCCCTTTTTCCTCTAAACATAACAATGGTCATTATAGCCAAACAGTTCTACTTATGTTTCATCAGACCAGAGGACATTTCTCCAAAAAGTACCATCTTTGTCCCCATATGGAGTTGCAAACCGTAGTCTGGCTTTTTTATGGCAGTTTTGGAGCAGTTGCTTTTCCTTGCTGAGCTGCCTTCCAGGTTATGTCGATATAGGACTCGTTTTACTGTGGATATAGATACTTTTGTACCTGTTTCCTCCAGAAGCTTCACAGGGTCATTTGCTGTTGTTCTGGGATTGATTTGCACTTTTCGCACCAAAGTACGTTCATCTCTAGGAGACAGAATGTGTCTTCTTCCTGAGCGGTATGATGGCTGCGTGGTCCCATGGTGTTTATACTTGCATACTATTGTTTGTAAAGATGAACGTGGTACCTTCAGATGTTTGGAAACTGCTCCCAAGGATGAATCAGACTTGTGGAGATCTACAATTTTTTATCTGAGGTCTTGGCTGATTTAATTAGATTTTCCCATGATGTCAAGCAAAAAGGCATTTATTTGAAAGTAGGCCTTGAAATACACCCACAGGTACACCTCCAATTGACTCAAATTATGTCAATTAGCCTATCAGAAGCTTTTTAATAAGCCATTACATCATTTTCTGGAATTTTCCAAGCTGTTTAAAAGGCACAGTCAACATAGTGTATGTAGACTTCTGACCCACTGGAATTGTGATACAGTGAATTATAAGTGAAATAATCTGTCTGTAAACAATTGTTGAAAAAATTACTTGCAAGAAATTTGTGGAGCGGTTGAAAAACAAGTTTTAATGACTCCAACCTAAGTGTATGTAAACTTCCGACTTCAACTGTAAGTATTCAGACCCTTTGCTATGAGACTCGAAATTAAGCTCAGGTGCATCCTATTTCTATTGATCATCCTTGAGATGTTTCTACAACTTGATTTGAGTCCACCTGAGGTAAATTAAATTGATTGGACATGATTTGGAAACGCACACACCGGTCTACATAAGGTCACACTGTTGACAGTGCATGTCAGAGCAAAAAACAAAAAATGTTGGGAGCATTGAAGGTCCCCAAGAACACAGTGGCCTCCATCATTCTTAAATGGAAGAAGTTTGGAACCACCAAGATTCTTCATAGAGATGGCCGCCCGGCCAAACGGAGCAATCAGGGGAGAAGGGCCTTGACCGGGACGTGACCAAGAACCCGATGGTCACTCTGACAAAGCTCCAGAGTTCCTCTGTGGAGATGGGATAACCTTCCAGAAGGACAACCATCTCTGCAGCACTCCACCAATCAGGGCTTTATGGTAGAGTGGCCAGACAGAAGCCATTCCTCAGTAAAAGACACATGACAGCCCGCTTTGAGTTTGCCAAAAGGCACCTAAAGGACTCTCAGACCATGAGAAACAAGATTCTCTGGTCTGATGAAACCAAGATTGAACTCTTTGCCTGAATGCTAAGCGTCACGTCTGCAGGAAACCTGGCACCGTCCCTACGGTGAAGCATGGTGGTGGCAGCATCATGCTGTAGGGATGTTTTTCAGTGGCAGGAACTGGGAGACTAGTCAGGATCAAGGGGAAGATGAATGAAGCAAAGTACAGAGAGATCCTTAATGAAAACCTGCTTCAGAGCACTCAGGACCTCAGACTGGAAGGTGAACCTTCGTCCCAACAGGACAACAACCCTAAGCACACAGCCAAGACAACGCAGGAGTGGCTTCGGGACAAGTCTCTGAATGTCCTTGAGTGGCCCAGCCAGAGCCTGGACTTGAACCCGATCTCACATCTCTGGAGAGACCTGAAAATAGCTGTGCAGCGACGCTTCCCATCCAACCTGACAGAGCTTGAGAGGATCTGCAGAGAAGAATGGGAGTTAGTCCCCAAATACAGGTGTGCCAAGCTTGTAGCGTCATACCCAAGAAGACGTGAGGCTGTAATCGCTACCAAAGGTGCTTCAACATACTGAGTAAAGGGTCTGAATACTTATGTAAATGTGATCCGTTTTTTTGATACATTTGCTAAAATTTCTAAAACCTAGTTTTTGCTTTGTCATTATGGGGTATTGTGTGTAGATTGATGAATGAAAAACTATTAAATACATTTTAGAATAAGGCTGTAACGTAACAAAATGTGGAAAAGTCAAGGGGTCTGAATACTTTCCGAATGCACTGTAAGCGGTATAGTCATTGTGCGTTCTCAATTGAATTTTTTTCTGAAGTCGTAAGATGTCTAGCTAGTAATTTGTTAGGTATGCTAACAAGCTAGCAAGAAGTTGCATAGCAACAGCATCAACTTCCGGTAGACCGGCGAAGCGCTAGTACACTCAACTGAAAGTATACTCTTCGTTTACAGTATACTAAAATGAACTAATAGCATGTAGTATATACTCATTAAGTATGTAGTACATAGTATGTTAGTATGGGTATTCGAACACAGCTTATGTGTGTTTGTGATTGCGAGTGGCGTGCATGTGTTACCCTGCTGACTCGTGTGTCTACCCACAGGAGAGAGGTAGAGGGTTTGAGCTGCAGCAGTGGGCATCAGGTGAGCCCTCCTTCACTGCAGAGCTGGAACGTGTCATCGCCTACATTACCACACCACAGGTACATAACCATGCCCACTTTACACCTTGGCCCACACATCATAAATAATTCAGATAGAAATGCACTGTTTAGAACAGACCTGGGCCTGTAGTCATGAAGCGTCTTAGAGTAGGAATGCTGATGTTTTTCATTATATAATATTTTTAATTATAAAGCTGATCCTAGATCAGACCTGGGTTTCAAATACTTGCAACATTTTATTGTGTGCCTGTTAAAGCTCGCCTGGCTTAATAAACCTGCGAACCCTGCCTGTCTGGCACTCCAGACTCAAGCAAACACTCAAAGTATTAGAAATTATTGTTCAAGTACTTGAACCCAGGTCTGTCCTAGATCAGAACTCCTACTTTGTGAGGCTTGACACATACGGCCTAGGTTCTGAGATATTTCAAAGACGCTAGGGTCAGAGAGTAATAATGACAGTGTGGTATTTGAGACCAGACACTTAACATGTCACTGTAAACCATCGTATATGTTTGACCTAAAAACCTCTGACCCAGGGTTCTCCAACATGTGAGAGGTCAGTGGAAAAAAGCCCTCTAAAAAGCAGATTAGGGGCAAAAGGCCGCATTTTTTCCCAACATCCCCTCTCTTGCTCAGACAGGAAATCTGTGTCACATGACTTTCTCTGGGCCTAATGATAACTCAGCACTTCCATTCCTTCTCCAGCCAGGCCCCTCATTACTCTGTCCTGTTCCCCTGCAGGTTAACTGTTCCCGGGTGCTTCTACCAGGTGAGTCCCAGGCTTCACAGGCCTCTGGAGCTCTCTGGCTGCTGTGTGTGGAAGGCTGGAGCCTGCCAAGCCAGGGTCCTCCGTGTGTAGCATACTCTTTCAGGTGTGTATATGCGTCTCTCTATACGTGCCACTGGAACTTCAATACAATGTAGCCTATTCTATAGCAATGTGAACCAAACAGTTTGTTACCATCATTCTACAATATCATCATGGGCTCCCGAGAGGCGCAGCGGTCTAAGGCACTGCATCTTTGTGAGAGGTGTCACTGTAGTCCCTGGTTCGAATCCAGAATGCATCACATCCGGCCGTGATTGGGAGTCCCATAGGGCGGCGCACAATTGGCCCAGCGTCGTCCAGGTTTGACCGGGATAGGCCGTCATTGTAAATAAAAATTTGTTCTTAATTAACTGACTTGCCTAGTTAAATAAAGGTTTAAAAAATTACATAATTGACATGCTCCCTCCCCCAAACTTGTACAAGTAGTTAATAATGTAAAACAGTTTTAAACAAACCCTAATTTCTTCCTCATTCACATATCTCTCTCTTATCTACAACTCTCTCTTTCCATGTGTCTCTGTGTGTAGTATGGATGAGGGTGATACAGGGTTTCTGGAGGCTCTCTCAAAGGCCTGTGATGTCCACAGATTTGACCCCAGTGGTCAGCATGGTGACAGAGCCAGCAGTGGTTACCGTGACGATGATTCTGGTGGGTTTCGACAGTACCGGGCATGGCTGGACTGGCGAGCAGCGAGAGGACGCAAGCAGAAGAAGAAGGGGGTTCTGTGTAGTGGGTCCCGGACGCTCAAGGACATCATGGAGACTCTGGGACATCACACGGTAAAAGCCAATTTATGGTCAATCCGTGTTCTGCAGTGGCCATACGGCATTTACGGCAATGCGGCCTCTGCAGAAGTCAGAACATTCATACTTCTTGCGCGTCGGGGAGCTGTCATACTCACCCAATAAATGAGTCTGCACCACTTCAAACGCTCCACTCATAGTGATTCAGGTCTAATCTCTATAGCCATCTAGCTACACTGAACAAAAATATAAACACAACATGTAAGGGGTTGGTCCCATGTTTCATGAGCTGAAACAAAAGATCCCAGAATGTGATACTCACAAAAAGTTTATGTTTACATCCCTATTAGTGAGCATTTCTCCTTTGCCAAGATAATCCATCCACCTGAGAGGTGTGGCATATCAAGAAGCTGATTAAACAGCATGATCATTACACAGGTACACCTTGTTCTGGGGACAATAAAAGGCCACTCTAAAATGTGCAGTATTGTCAAACAACACAATGCCACAGATCTTTCAAGTTGGGGGGGCGTGCAATTGGCAAACTGACTGCAGGAATGTCCACCAGAGCTGTTGCAGTCCAACTGGCCTCACAACCGCAGAACACGTGTAAGGTGTTGTGGGGCGGCAATCAGCGGTTTGCTGATGTCAACATTGTGAACAAAGTGCCCCATGGTGGCGGTGGGGTTATGGTATGGGCAGGCATAAGCTACGGACAATGAACACAATTGTATTTTATCGATGGCAATTTGAATGCACAGAGATACCGTGACGAAATCCTGAGACCCACTGTTGTGCCATTCATCCGCCGCCATCATTTCATGTTTCAGCATGATAATGCACGGCCCCATTTCGCAACGATCTGTACACAATTCCTGGAAGCTGAAAAGGTCTGTTCTTCCATAGCCTGCACACTCACCAGACATGTCACACATTGAACACGTTTGGGATGCTCTGGATCAACATGTACGACAGCGTGTTCCAGTTCCTGCCAATATCCAGCAACTTCGCACAGCCATTGAACAACATTCCACCAGTGTTAACCCAGCTTAGTGTATAAGAGCTGTGTGCTGATCAACTCTATGAGAAGGAGATGTGTAGCGCTGCATGAGGCAAATGGTGGTCACACCAGATATTGACTGGTTTTCTAATCCACGCCCCTACCTAGAGTAGTTGATTGTGCGCTAATCCAGAACCCACCATCTGCATTCCATTGACGTCTTTACCACATCTAACCCCATTACCTTCCCATTCAAATACATTTTCGTGAACTTGTCCTGATAGCATTTCGTCAAAGTTCTGCATGTTTGTTGTGAAGGAAGTTGTCAAGGAAGTGAGCTTGTTTATACAGGATGTACAGGCCCTACCTACCATCAACCGATCATGTCAATGTGGAGCTATACGGCACTCTGCGAAGCCCTACGCATTGTTAAAACATTTTGGAGGTGCACGGCATCACCGTACGGAACTTGATTTGGCCTCCGCAAGCCTCCAGAAGCTACGCAATTGCGTCACACCCTCTGGACCACATTGCCAGATCAAGCATAAATCTTCGTTTTTTTTACTAACAGACACACATCAACACAGTAACACATACATTAACTCACACTACAGTACACAACAGATATACACATGTAACATTCACAGTACTAACAGACACGGTTGCCTGCACTTCCGTTTCCATGGCAACAGGGATGAGCTGACCCTGGCTACCATAGCAACAGTGAATTACACCACTGCTGCAGTTACACACTGCAACCACTGGAGGGGAGTGAAATTCACTTTCCCAAATGGATCCCACTAGCCCATCGTTTCCCAACTCGGTCCTCTGGACACAGCTGATTCAAATGATTAAAGCGTAATGATTAGTTGATTATTTGAATCAGCTGTGTAGTGCTAAGGCAAAAACCAAAACGTGCACCCCTTGGGGTCCCGAGGACCGAGTTTGGGAAACCCTGCACATGCCCCTGTGTACATCTCCGACCATTGATTAGGTATAAGCAATATAGTAGAATGTTCCTTTTATTCTCCATATTGCTTATCTAACCTCTCATATCTCCACAAGTGCATAGGAGGTAGGAAATAAAGAGAGGGCAGATTTGGGGTGTCATCCCCACTAAGAATGGGATTCATACACCGACCTTCCAAACCCATTGCTGTGCTGTTCGGCTGCTCTGGAGCATGGTGGTAATTAGAACAAAGAGCCATATATACGGTATATATACACACACACTGATGAAACATAGCCCTAAGCTGTCTTTTCATTGTTTTGCTGCTTTTTAATGAAGTCAAAAGTGTTGTGACCAATGATGTGTATATATACACACACGTGGTTGTCTGTTTTTGCCAGGTGGACTTCCTGTATGCTGACCTGCTGAGTGCTGAGTGGAGGGTTCTGCAAAACTGGGCAGAGCTCGAAACTCTGGGGCGCATCCGTCACCTGGTTGCCACGGTGCACCTCCAGTGGGCCGGCTTTGAGGTCGGCGGGACAGAGGCTGAGGTGGTCCGCTATTGGTTCAGCGTTCTACAGGGGCTCCAGGACGCTGGGTTTCGATTGGTCCATAGCTCTCCGGGGGTGGGAAAAAGCGTCCTAAGGCACAAAGTGGACAACGCACACAGCTCTTATACACTAAGCTGGGTTAACACTGGGCCTATACACCGAGACAAACACATGCGCACGCCTTACGCACGAACACACACATCAGAATAGTCAGTGGCTATGTTCAAGATCATCAAGACCATGATGTGTCATGGGTAAATTGTGACTGACTGATCTACAAGTAATAATGAGTCGTTATTTATGATGCAAGGTCATTTGTAGATCAGTCAGCCGGCAGTCGCCTGCACTGTCGCAGGCAATGTCGAACTAGCCCAGTCTCTCACTGTCTGTCAGTCAGTAAAATTCCACTGCAGTGTGTCCCTCTGATGGTGAAAAAAGGAATCTACACCAGTGTTACCCAGTGGAAGGGTCTGGAACTATTAGTTGGTTGCAACCAAAACCACTCCCTATTGGGTCAGGGCTTTATTTTGAAGGTTTAGGCAAGTCCCTCACCTAAAACCTCATTGAAGCCTCCCAGCAGCCAAAAAATACAAATAAATAAATAAAAGTCTGGGCAGTGGGCTCGACAAAATTCTGGGAACCAGCAAGGCACTGCTAGAGATTAGGCTGCCTATTCTATTAACCCAGTACAGGCAATACTGTCTGGCATAGCTTGCCATTGAGCACACCCTTGACAACTGTTGAATGGTAATAAAGTAATCCATTCTATCTGGGACTTCACACTGCAGAACTACAGATCAGGGGTCAACGCCTTTAGTCACCTTTGCTTTATTTATCATTAAGGTTTTATGTACTTTTTATAAATTTGTATAATCTACTTATGTGGGTTGAGCATGAATATAATCTTTCTTTGTGTTATAATTACAGTGCTATGTGGGGTGGGGTTGATTATCTGCCGACATGTGCAATGTAAAGACATTTATTGATTTCAAAGACGTTTTCATATTTTTACAAGTGCAATAAAAACAGTTGACACCCCATTTGTCCTGTATGTCGTTTATGTAGAGTCCGCTATATTGTACTGGTTTCATAATGAGTGAGTGTTCTATGTATATAATGTTCTACGTAGAATGTGCAATTCTACTTAGAATTTTCAGCACACTCGAACATTTCACAGATCGTACACTACACATGTCGTTGACACGGGGATGTTATAAACCGTCATAACTTCGTATTCTGCATTATAACCTTCTTATTCAATATTCACTCATAATTTCTGGAACAGGTTGCAACCCGCTTGGGCAGAATGGAATGTACGTTACGTATCTCCACCCTTCCCTACGCAAACTGGACAGATGTTTACGACTAGACTGGGTGGAGTTACCTATTGTACGTCCACATTTCCATGTCCACGCCGCTGACACAGACGGACAGTGAGAGGAACCAATCAGCGCCTGGAATGGCGAAGCCTTGTCCAATCAGAAGTTTAACAAATCTGGGACAACTCTGTGTTATCCCAAGTCTCCCCACCCTGGTTACAGTAAACCGTCATTTTTGTTTTTACTGAAAGACTCAACCAAGCAACAAGACTGATTTGGCTGACGGTAAGAGATCAGTGTTTAATTTGCGCCTTTTTCAGAAGTTACTAAATAAGAATAGGTTTTCCCGACGGTTTTCGGACATAATGAGGGGCGTTTTCAACTTCACTTCCTGCTACATTGACAAGGCCGAGAGACGAAGTTTCATGTCACCTACCCTCGCCCTAATTATTGTAATGCCATTTCTGAGCTTGAGACTTAAAAACAGCTCTCATTTAGACGAGTTTTATCATGATAAATAGATTATTTGTCAGGCACAGAGTTGGGATAGGCTTTCTTGTTTGTTGTGTCAGTGTAAAAGTGAAGTTGTTGTGACTCACCGGTGCATTCCACTGTGGCCGGGTAGTAGGGTGTTGGTAGTACAATGTTTCAATCTCCCTGATACATAGTTTGGGCGATGGAACATCTGGGATCATCTGACTACTTTAACGTTCTGCAGGGCGTTTTTCGTGTTTACATCACATCCAACCCGTTTAAATTAACGATTAAATAGTAAACCAATGACCTTGCCTGTCAAGTGAAATGCACTTGTAAAGCTAGTAACTTTACTCCGCTAGAAAGTTGGCTATTTTTTAAGCCAATAGAAGCGCTGCATAGTTTATAGACGACGGAGAAACAAAAAAAAACTTTATTTTTAAAGCCGTGGATAATTCCATTAGGTTGTGGTTGTTATAAAGGGAGTTGGTGTTGACTAGAGCGATGTGGGGCTGTCCGGTACATTACAGTATTCTGGTGCTAAAGTTGATGTAACATCTATAAATCCTTAGTCTTCCCTGTGTACGTTGATCCTTGACCACCAGTCCACCATATTGTTTTCACTCCTCTCAGATGTATACAGTGTACCCATTGAAGGGGCATGACCAGAATAGAACTAGGGCTGTGGTTTTGGTTCTGCTTTAGTTAGCCCTGCTGTGTGTCTGAATGTACCTTTTTTTTAACGGTAACGGTAGATATAAATGGAGCGTACAAAGACACATGTCTGTTCTAGACGATACCTTTCCTCTCCGTAAGTTAGGGGCCGTTAACGTTATATTCATTCACATTTGGCTCAGTGTAAACTTTCAATTCCAACGCTGTTTTAACGTTAAACGTCAATAATCAAAAGGTTTTCGAAAGATATGCTGACATGCCTCTTATCTTTGTCAGCAAAAAATAAGCTTGCAAATAAAAACGGTATCAGTTTTGCACAGATCAATATACTGTGTGTGCCTCCGGTTGACCAACTACACTTACTCCCAGTTAGCTTACACACAGGTGTTCGGAGCACTCAAGATGGCTAATTAGCAAAAATGGCGGCCTGTCTTCCGTAAACATGGAGATATGGCCGTGTGGAAACATGAACCATAATCCTATAAAGGTGTATAGTAATTTACCTTATTGGTCCTCTTCAGTATTCGACATACTTATAATAGGTATTATTATTATTCCGCCGCCACATACTACTCATACAGCATTTGAGCTAGAAACGCCATTACAAGGTCAAAACGTGCAGAACGGTCTCGATCGAGTTGCTTGTATACCATTTTTTACGTTATTCAATTTTTCGTCAGTCTCCCCCCCCAAATCTGGTAACATGGGATTTCTCAAGATTGTAATCATCTCCGTTGTGGCATCATCACTTCCAACTGTCATTTTCTCACGAAATTTTTGACGCAAATCAGCTAATAATTGTTCTTGCAACCACTAAGACAAAATATTTCAGGCTTCGTATACTTCTCTTACTACTCAAATCTGGAGTTTAGACAAAAAAATAATATTCGCATCAAGTTACAGCAGTTTAAGTAACCACATCAACATACATTTCTGTAACATTTTGGCAAACGTCTGTTTTCACAACTACCGCAAACAATATACAAAAAGTTTGAGTCCATGGTATATTCCTCTACTTCTGCTTTTCATAGCTGTGCGCGGAATTGAAATATTCCATATGGAATTTACTGCACAGCTGTTTTTGGAACTGCAATACCATCTGTTTTTCAAACGTTCCCAAACAATGGCCGTTTTTGACCACTTTCGGAGTGTTTTAAAGAAAAAAAAGTAATCCTACCAAAAATATTCCCCTACTTCTTTGTTTAGTAGTCGGTTTTTAAATCGGGGCACCAATCTGTAACTGGAGCCCCCGGTCTTCCTGAAACAGCTCTGAATACTGAGATTCCAAAAAGGAGCCGTTGCTAGGATACTCGCACACATTGCCACAAGTCATGAGAGAGAACAGAGACTCACTCACTCCTCCCTCCTACACCGTTATTCACTTTCTTGTCCTCTTTTTCTCCTCCACCCGCTTTCATTGGATTTCTCAAGATTCCAAAGTTCCCAATTGTGACATCATCACCTATTCTCTGTAAGTGAAATCATGCAGCTTTTGACACAAATCAGCTAGTAACTCCACTTTGCAACCACGTAGACAAAATATTTCAAGCTTACCAGATTTGTCTACTTCTCTGCTACTTGAATCTGGCGTGTGAATCTGGCGTGTGGACTAAACATAACATTCGGATCAATTTATAGCAGTTTAAGTAACGGCATCAACAACATTTTCTGTAACATTTTTGCAAACAACGTCCGTTTTGACCACTACCGCAATAAGTTAGACAAAAATATATAGTATATGGGATATTCATCTACTTCTCTGCTATTCATAGCTGTGAGCAGAATCAAAATAGTCAATATGGAACTTAGGGTACAGCTGTTTTTGTAACTGCATTACCAAGTGTTTTTCAAACTTTCCCAAACAGCTGCTGTTTTGACGACTAAGACTACCACAACCACACAACTTCTGACAGCAACCACACAACTTCTGACCTCAACCCCACAACTTCTGACAGCAACCACACAACTTCTGACCTCAACCCCACAACTTCTGACAGCAACCACACAGCTTCTGACCACAACCGCACAACTTCTGACCTCAACCCCACAACTTCTGACAGCAACCACACAACTTCTGACCACAACCACACAACTTCTGATCATATCTAGTGACCATAACCACACAATTGCAAACCATGACCACACAACTTCTGACCACACATCTCACTACTTACCATTTACACACAACTTTTTACCACAACCACACAACTACTGAGCTACATAACTACTGAACACAACTTCTGACCACATCTAGTGACCTCAACCACATAACTTCTGACCGCAATCAAACAAATTCTGACCACATGTAGTGTCCATAACCACACAACTCCTGACCTCAACCACACCATTACAAACCACAACAACACAACTTCTGACCACAAAACTTCTGATCACACATTTAACTACTAACCATATCCAAACAGCCTTTGACCACAACTACTGAACCACATAACTACTGACCACTACTACCACAACTTCTGACCAAAACTACTGACTTTCGATGGGAATTAAAAATGACATTTCTGCACTTCTTTCACTACCGCACAAGTTTAAAGAGCTTTAGCTAGCCCCACCAACTTTACTTGTAAAGTTACCATCTAGTTTTTATCATTAAAAAATATATATGTTTCGAAAACAGTACCAGAGTCGGGGCTCTCAACAAAACTCACTCGGTCTGAAGATAGTGATACAGTCGTCAATAGGCACTAAAGTAGTTAGAGTAGCATCTTTTGAGCTGTCCCAGACTAAAATAAATATTTTAAACGTGTATTTTTCCATATACAGTACCAGTCTAAAGTTTACACACCTACTCATTCAAGGGTTTTTCTTTATTTTTAATATTTTATACATTGTAGAATGATAGTGAAAACATCAAAACTACGAATTAACACATATGGAATCACGTAGTAACCAAAAAATTGTTAAACAAATCAAAATACAGTTCTTCGAAGTAGTCACCCTTTGCCTTGATGACAGCTTTGCACACTCTTGACATTCTCTCAACCAGCTTCACCTGGAATGCTTTTCCAACAGTCTTGAAAGAGTTCCCACATATGCTGAGCACATGTTGGCTGCTTTTCCTTCACTTTGCGGTCCAACTCATCTCAAATCGGTTGAGGTCGGGTGATTGTGGAGGCCAGGTCATCTGATGCAGCACTCCATCACTCTCCTTCTTGGTCAAATAGCCCTTCCACAGCCTGGAGGTGTGTTGGGCCATTGTCCGGTTGAAAAACAAATGATATTCCCACTAAGCGCAAATCAGATGGGATGGCGAATTGCTGCATAATGCTGTAGTAGCCATGCAGTTTAAGTGTGCCTTCAATTGTAAATAAATCACCAACAGTGCCACCAACAAGGCACCATCACACCTCTTCCTCCATGCTTCACGGTGGGAACCACACATGTGGGGATTATCCATTCACATACTCTGCGTCTCACAAAGACAGAGGTTGTGGAACCATGTCCATTGTTTGTGTTTATCGGCCCAAGTAATTCGACCATGAAGGCCTGATTCTCGCAGTCTCCTCCGAACAGTTGATTTTGAGATCTGTCTGCATTTATTTGGGCTGCAATCTGAGGCTGGTAACTGTAATGAACTTATCGTCTGCAGCAGAGGTAACTCTGGGTATTCCTTTCCTGTGGCGGTCCTCATGAGAGCCAGTTTAGTCATAGCACTTGATGGTTTTTGTGACTGCACTTGAAGAAATTTTCAAAGTTCTTGACATTTTCCAGATTGACTGACCTAATGATGGACTGTCGTTTCTCTTTGCTTATTTGAGCTGTTCTTGCCATAGTATGGACTTGGTCTTTTACCAAATAGGGCTATCTTCTGTATACCACCCCTACCTTGTCACAACACAACTGATTGGCTCAAACGCATTAGGAACGAAATTCCACAAATTAACTTTTAACAAAGCACACCTGTTAATTGAAATGTATTCCAGGTGACTTCCTCATGAATCTGGTTGAGAGAATGCCAAGAGTGTGCAAAGCTGTCAAGGCAACGGTTGGCTACTTTGAATAATTTTAAATATGAAATATGTGTAACTCTTTTTTTGGTTACTAGATGATTCCATATCTTTCTTTCATAGTTTTGATGTCTTCACTATTATTCTACAATGTAGAAAATAGTCAAAAAAAGAAAAACCCTTGAATGAGTTGGTGCATCCAAACTTTTGACTGGTACAGTATGTGTTTAAATAAAAGCAACTATTTGCACTGAGCTTGTCTGATGTTTTACGTGCACTGTTTGAAATAATTAAGACAAAATGACTATAGGGGGAGTCAATTAACCGAAATTGATTTGTTTGTGTTGTGCCAGGCTCACATGCTGACCAGACCGGACACGTCGCGAGCGGTGCAAATTAAATGTAGAAATCCATGTTATTCAATTATTGCACCCACACTGCTCGCGCGCGCCAACGAGCGTCTGCGACGCCAAGGGCTAAAATAGAACTAATTCCTATTTCTGACGCAGATCGAACTGCAAGTCCTGCCTCTCCCATCTCCTCATTGGTTTATAGAAGCAGATACCCACGTGGGTGACTGAAAGACGAACTGTTTTGCCGGTAGTTGTGGTAAAACAATTAAAGTTTAGATGCGATCACCATATAAATTAAACGAAGAAAAAGCCTGGAAGGAGGAGAGATTACTAGAAACGATTCGGTTGGCCGTTTTATGTGTGGATTAATTTGTCTGAGTAGAGGTCCTTGTGCATTTCAGGTAAAATAACAACTCAATGTTTATGAATTAGCTAGCAACAGCAAGCTAGCTAAATAGGTCAGATTAGTTTTAGCTAGCAAGTGCAAGCTAACTAGCTAAATTGCCATACATGTTTAATGATTTTCGACCTGTCCCCAAATTAATGTCATTGGTTCAGAGTTTGTTTTGATATTTTAATCTGCGTGTCGTGATCGCGTTTGGTGTGGGGGGCAAAATAAGTGTATGCACGATGGCGCACGCGCGCAGCCGGTTTGGGTTTCGTGTCAGACTTGCTGCGCTGTGTTAGAAAAAGACAGCGACTGCCTGTGTGACTAGCACCCCTTGTCTCTCTCTACTCCCTGCTGTAGCGAAAACCTTGTAGAGACTTACAGAAAACGTTTGACCTCTGTCATTGCCAACAAAGGGTATATAACAAAGTATTGAGATAAGTATTTGGTCAATAACAAAAGTTTATTTTCCACCATAATTTGCAAATAAATTCATTAAAAATCCTACAATGTGATTTTCTGGATTTTTTCCCCCCTCATTTTGTCTGTCATAGTTGAAGTGTACCTATGATAAATTACAGGCCTCTCATCTTTTTATTAAGTGGGATAACTTGCACAATTGGTGGCTGACTAAATACTTTTTTGCCCCACTGTATAAGTTATACCAGAGAAGCTGTAGTAACAAAAACAATGTAAAGCATTCATTACAACATAACAAAGATTAAAAATGAATTTGTGAAATTGCTTTTTCTGACAAGTTGTGGTTGCATGAGTCTTGGAGCTCACGGAATCAGGCTATTAAGCAAACACTCAAACAGGTAACAGAAGCATGATCTGTCTTATTTCTGTAGATGTAGATCAGTATGTATATCAGTCAGGCACACTTTAGTTAGACTATTGATTATAGGACTATTTAAGTTAGTTTCCTCTCTGCACTTTTAGACAATTAAGGCAAGGGCTGTTTTCTCATCTCCTCACTCCTCTGCTGCCTCTTCCATATTGTTCTCAACACCAATATGCTGGTTAACTTTGCTATTATGCACATTGCAACATGGTCTAGGAAAAGGCTCTAGCCAATTCAACAGCGCACTGATGTTTCAGAACCACAGACAGGGACCGTGATCCAACGCAGAAGAAAGCGCATTTGTTATAAAATAATCATTTTTTTTTTTAGTGTTGCACCATTGTCCTTACATAATATAACCAAGTAGAGTGATGGACCTTTCTCACCTTTCCCCCCTCCAGGGAAGCCCCCCGCTACCCCTCCCGTCCCAGAATGCCATTGGTGACGAGGAACATCGAGCCTCGCTATGTGTGCCGCCAGACGATCCCCAACACCATCCGCAGCGAGCTGGAGTGTGTCACCAACATTAGCCTTGCCAACATCATACGCCAGCTAGGCAGCCTCAGTAAGTTACTAACTCTATGTGTTGAGTGAGTTTATACCTAGGGAAGTGCTACATGCAAAACAGTGCAGTGTATTGCAATATGAGATTGTGTGTGTAAATTGCAAGTATGTATCTTGTGATATGTAATCATGTGTATATACACTGAGTGTACAAAATATTAACACCTTCATAATATTGAGTTGCAGCTCCCCCTTTTGCCCTCAGAACAGCCTCACCTGCTACCATACCCCGTTCAAAGGCACTTTAATGTTTTATCTCGCCCATGATTGAATGGCACACATACACAATCCGTCTCAATTGTCTCGAGGCTTAAAAACCCTTCTTTAACCTGTCTCCTCCCCTTCATCTACACTGATTGAAGTGGATTTAACATCAGTAAGGGATCATAGCTTTCACCTGGATTCACCTGGTCAATCTGTCATGGAAAGAGCAGGTGTTCATAATGTTTTGTACACTCAGTGAATTTAGGCCATAATATACATTTGTTTGTGTGTGTAGGTAAGTATGCAGAGGATGTGTTTGGAGAGCTGTTTGTGCAGGCGGGGGTGTTTGCTGTCCGGGTGAACACACTGGGAGAGAGAGTGGACCGTCTACAGGTCAAAGTCACCCAGCTCGACCCTAAAGAGGAGGAGGGTAAGAGACTGACTGACATTATATACGATGGGGTGATTTCCCGCATGCTGATTAAGCCTATTAGATTTAAAAGCAATTTAAATGGAGAATCTTCATTGAACATGATCTTTAGTTTATAACTAGGCTCAACCTGTGTCTGGGAAAACCGGTGTATGTTACAAGCAAACAGTGCCATGTCTTTAGTATTCAAAGTGAGAATTCAGTGGACTTTAAGTATAATGTAATGCAACACATACTGGCACATACTGTATACCTTTGTCCCAAACAAACAGAATACTAACCCTAACTGTGTCTCTTTCTCTCTCCCTCTTCCATCTCGCTCTCTCTCCACATCGCTCTCTCTTTCTCATCATATCGATCTCTCCATCTCTCGCTCAGTCTCTCTGCAGGCCATCACCCAGAAGAAAGCGTTTCATAGTAATCTGACTCAGGACCAGCAGTTGTTCTGTAGACCCTCTCTACCGCTGCCTGTACAGGAGACCTATCTGACCTGCAACCCACCTCCACCACTCAACAACCTCAGCCAGTACAGGTACACACACACACACACACACACACACACACACACACACACACACACACACACACACACACACACACACACACACACACATTGATATTGTTTGTTGTTGTTGTCATGTCTAGGGATGATGGTAAGGATGCTCTGAAGTTCTACACAGATCCCTCCTACTTCTTTGATCTGTGGAAGGAGAAGATGCTGCAGGACACGAAGGACATCATGAAGGAGAGACGCAAACACAGGGTAAAGGGTAACACACACAAAGTAAAATGGAGCTGCAGAGGATAGCAGCCGTTTTATGTGCTCCTGACCAATTCATATATATATATATATATTGTACATCATGTCTCCTCCATCATTTCATCAGAACGGGGATCACTAACCTTGATTTGGATGACAATTTCTACTTTAACGAATCGGCAGCTCTTGTCATTCTGCTTACTCCTGACCAGGCCTTAATCCCCGGGACTCGAAAGAGGATGCGATGGTGCAAGAGAGGTAGAAGAGACTACGTTGATTAGACTACGATGGCGAGCAAATAAAACGCCTCTGCCCTCCGTTCTATTGGCGAACGTACAGTCACATGATTAAAAAACTGGACGAGCTCCGTTGGAGAATATCCTATCAACGGGACCTGAGGAACTGTAATATTCTATGTTTCTCGGAGTCGTGGCTGAACAAGGACGCTGTTTTTTTCAATCCATTGTCTAGACCAGTAGCCTCGGTGAAGACGAAGAGGGGACCGGTGTGTCTCTTTATTAACAACATCTGGTGCGCAATCTTTAATGTTAAAGTAGTCTTGAGTTTTTATCGCCTGTGTTAGAATACCTGATGATAAACTGCAGACCATACTATTTACCAAGAGAGAGTTTTCATCTATATTTTTTGTAGCTGTCTATTTACCATCACAAACTGATGCGGTCACTAAGACCATACTCCTCAAGCTGTACAGGGCCATAAGCAAACAAGAAAATGCACATCCATAGTCAGCGCTTCTCGTGGATTTTAATGCAGGGAAACTGAAATCCGTTTTACCAAATTTTTACCAGCATGTCACCTGTGCAACTACAGGCAACAAAACTCTAGAACTCTTTTACTCCACACACATAAACACATACAAGGCTCTCTCTCACCCTCCCTTTGGAAAATCTGACCATAACTCTATTCTCCTGATTCCTGCTTACAAGCAAAAACTCAAACAGGAAGTACCAGTGACACGCTCAATATCGAAATGGTCCGATGAAGCGGAAGCTAAACTACAGGACTGTTTTGCTTGCACAGACTGGAATATGTTCTGTGATTCATCCGATGACATTGATGAGTTTACCACATCAATCACCAGCGTCATTAATGACGTGCATCAACAACGTCGTTCCCACAGTGACCGTACGTACATATCCCCACAAAAAGCCATGGATTACAGGCAACATCTGTACTGAGCTAAAGGCTAGAGCTGCAGTTTTCAAGGAGCGGGACACTAATCTGGACGCTTCTAAGAAATTCCGCTAAGGATTTTAGGCAACGCGTCAATACAGGATTAAGATCGAGTCCTACTACGCCGGCTCTGACACTCGTTGGATGTGGCAGGGCTTACAAACTATCCTGGATTACAAAGGAAAACCCAGCGGACAACTGTGTGATCTCGTTTTCCGTAGCCGAAGTGAGTAAGACCTTTAAACGGGTTAACATTCACAAGGTTGTAGGACCAGAGGGACTACCAGGACACATATTCGGAGCATGCGCTGACCAGCTGTTAAGTGTCTTCACTGAAATGTTCAACCTCTCCCTGACTCAAATAGACCCAAGAACACCAAAGTAACCTGTCTATTGGCACATAGCACTCACATCTGTAGCCATGAAACACTTTGAAAGGGTGGTTGTTGCTTACATCAACACCATCATCCTAGACATCCTGGACCCACTCAAATTCGCCCCAACATTACAATGACATTTTAGGTATTTAGCGGATGCTTTTGTCCAAGGCGTCTTGCTTAAGGGCACATTGAACCTGCAACCTTTCGGTTATTTCACCTATTTGAGAATGCTGTTAATTGAATACAGCTCAGCGTTCAACACCGTAGTGCCCTCCAAGCTCATCATTAAGCTCAGGATCCTGAGGCTGAACACGTGCAACTGAATCCTGGACTTCTTGACTGGCCGCCCCCAGGTGGTGAGAGTATGAAACAGCACATCAGCCACGCTGTTGAACACGGGGGGCCCCTCAGGGGTGCGTGCTTAAGGCTTCAGAATGCTTCATTTCGGGTGGCTTGAACACGTGTGCTTGCATACTCCCATAAAATACCTTCGCTTGAAAAACAAGAAAAAAAACAGCAATAGTACTGTTTGTCCATTTTGAGACGCTGTAGCCAGTATACACAAAATAGTCCAAATTAATCTTAGTCAATTTAAGAAATGTGTTATTAATTTAGACTGTTTTTGCCAAGGAGATCTTAGTCGTGGAATTTTACATCTAAGTAAGATGTTTTGGTGCAGTGTTTCTCAATGAAAAAATGTTAAATTAAGACTATATTGAAGAATCCCTACTGTTGACCAATCATCGACTTTGGCTAGCCTCAATTTTTTTGTGTCCCCGAACAGCCGAAAGAAAAACCTAGCCGAAGACCAAAACAAACCAAAAACGGCACAAAATGTTGTTTGTCTCTTCAGAACTGTTTTGGCTGAGAAGCATGCGGACGCCTTGTCCCCTCCTGTACTCCTTGTTCACCCACGACTCCCAACACAATTAAATTTGCTGACGACACGACTGGTAGGCCTGATCACCGACAATGATGAAACCACCTATAGAGAGGAGGTCAGTGATTTGGCAGTGTGGTGCAAGGACAACAACCTCACTGTCAACGTCAGCAAGACAAAGGAGCTGATCGTGGACTGAGCACGCCCCCATCCACATTAGTGGAGCGGGTCGAGAGCTTCAAGTTTCTCTGTGTCCACATCACTATGGAATTAACATGGTCCACACACACCAACACAGTCGTGAAGAAGACACGACAACGGTAAAGGTTTGGCATGGGCCCTCAGATCCTCAAAAAGGATGCTCCGTTGAGAGCTTCTTGACTGGCTGCATCACAGCTTAGTTTGGCATCTGCTTGGCATCTGACAGCAAGGCGCTACAGAGAGTAGTGGACACGGCCCAGTACATCACTGGGGCCGTGCTCCCTGCCATCCAGGACCTCTATATCAGGCAGTGTGAAACGAAGGCCCTAAAAATTGTCAAAGACTCCAGGCACCCAAGTCAGACTGTTTCTCTGCTACCGCACGGTAAGGATGCACCAAGTCTGTCTGGAACCAACAGAACCCTGAACAGCTTCTACCCCCAAGCCATAAGACTGATAACCAAATAGCTCCCCGGGCTAAATATTTATCTACATTGACTAACTCTTTTGACTCATCACATACCCTGCTGCTATTGTTTATCTATTCTGTTGCCTAGTAACTTTACCCCTACCTACACTGAGTGTACAAAACATGCTCTTTCCATGACAAAGACTGACTAGGTGTATCCAGGTGAAATTTATGATCCCTTATTGATGTCACCTGTTGAATCCACTTCAATCAGTGTAGATGAAGGGGAGGAGACTGATTTAAAGAAGTATTTTTAAGCCTTGAGACAATTGAGACATGGATTGTTGGTGTGCCATTCAAAGGGTGAATGGGCAAGATAAAAGATTGAACTGCCTTTGAAAGGGGTTTGCTAGTAGGGGCCAGGCGCTCTGGTTTGAATGTGTCAAGAATTGCAATGCTGCTGGCTTTTTCATGCTCAACCGTTTCCTGTGTGTAGCAAGAATTGTCCACTATCCAAAGGACATCCAGCCAACTTGACACAACTGTGGGAAGCATTGGAGTCAACATGGGCCAGCATCCCTGTGGAATGCTTTCGACACCTTGAGGCTGTACTGAAGGCAAAAGGGGGTGCAACTCAATATTAGGAAGGTGTTCTAGATATTTGTACACCTACTGTATATGTACAGTATTCAGATCCCTTCCCTTTTTCCAAAATGTGTTATGTTACAGCCTTCTTCTAAAATTGATTAAATTACAATTTTTCCCCCTCAATCTACATCCAATACCCCATAATGACAAAGCGAAAACAGGTTTTTATACATTTTTGCACATTTATAAAAAATGAAAATACCTTATTTACAGAAGTATTCAGACCCTTTGCTATGAGACTTGAAATTTTAGTTCAGGTGCATCCTGTTTCCATTGATCATCCTTGACGTTTCTACAACTTGATTGGAGTCCACCTGTGGTAAATTCAATTGATTGGACATGATTTGAAAAGGCACACACCTGTCTATATAAGGTCCCACAGTTGGCAGTGCATGTCAGAGCAAAAACCAAGCCATGAGGTCGAAGGAATTCTCTGTAGAGCTCCGAGACAGGATTGTGTCGAGGCACAGATCTGGGGAAATGTACCAAAACATTTCTGCAGCATTGAAGGTCCCCAAGAACACAGTGGCCTCCATCATTCTTAAATCGAAGAAGTTTGGAATCACCAATACTCTTCCTAGGGCTGGCCGCCCAGCCAAACTGAGAAATTGGGTGTGAAGGGCCTTGTTCGGGGAGGTGACCAAGAACCCGAGGGTCACTCTGACAGAGTTCCTCTGTGGAGATGGGAGAACCTTCTAGAAGGACAACCATCTGTGCAGCACTCCACCAATCAGGCCTTTATGGTAGAGTGGCCAGATGGAAACCACTCCTCAGTAAATGCACATGACAGCCCACTTAGAGTTTGCCAAAAGGCACCTAAAGGACTCTCAGAACATGAGAAACAAGATTCTCTGGTCTGATGAAACCAAGATTTAACTCTGGCCTGAATGCCAAGCGTCTCATCTGAAGGAACTATCTCTACGGGGGAAGCATGGTGGTGATAGCATCATGCTGTGGTGAGTTTTTCAGCGGCAGGGACTGAGAGACTAGTCAGGCTTGAGGGAAACATGAACGGAGCAAAGTACAGAGAGATCCTTGATGGAATCCTGCTCCAGAGTATTCAGGACCTGAGACTGGGTTGAAGCTTCACCTTCCAACAGGACAACAGCCCCGAAGCACACAGCCAAGTCTCTGAACGTCCTTGAGTGGTCCAGCCAGAGCCCGGATTTGAACCCGATCTAACATCTCTGGAGAGACCTGACAATAGCTGTGCAGCGAAGCTACCCATCCAACCTGACAGAGCTTGAGAGGATCTGCAGAGAAGAATGGGAGAAACTCCCCAAATAGGCTGTAATCGCTACCAAAGGTGTATCAACAAAGTACTGAGCAAAGGGTCTGAATACTTAAGTAAATGTAATATTTCATATTTTTTCTTTATAAATTTGCAAAAGTTTCTAAAAACATGTTTGCTTTGTCATCATGGCTATTGTGTGAAGGTTGATGAGGAAAATCCATTTCAGGATAAGGCTCTAACATAACAAAATGTGGAGAAAGGGAAGGGGTCTGAATACTTTCCGAATGCACTGTACAAATCTAACTAAATTTGCCTGTACCCCTGCACATCGGCTGGGTACTGGTACTCCGTGTATATAGCCAAGTTATTGTTACTCAGTGTATTTAATCCTTGTGTTATTATTTTTCTATTATGTTTCTATGTTTATCTCTGCATTGTGGGGAAGGGCCCGTAAGTAAGCATTTCACGGTTAGTCTACACCTGTTAGTATACACGCTCACACACGTCCTTCAATGAGACGGTGCAGTTTGTTTTCGGCCTGTTGGGAAATGCATCCCATCTTCTGCTTAAACAAAACAAGGAAGTGCACTTGTAGCGCTGTTAAATGCCATTTCCCGTTTCTCTTCTCTTTCCCTCTGTCTTTCTCTCTCACTCCTCTCACTCTCTCCTTCCTTCCCTCTCTCTTTGTCACCCCCCTCACTTTGTCTCTCTGTCTGAGTAGAAGGAGAAGAAGGACAATCAGAATATGCGGACTCTGAATCCCAGGAAGATCAAAACCAGGAAGGATGAGTGGGAACGGCTAAAGATGGGAGAGGAGTTTGTGGTGCCCAAGAATGACATGGGGTGAGAGATGAGAGAGAATGAGAACAGGGCGAGAGATGAGGATAAAGAGGATGGGGCGAGAATGTATGAAGTGGAATGAGGAGAAAGAGAATATGAGGGAGGGAGATTGTGAGTGTATCAGGGAGAGTGATGTCCTATAGAATGAGTTTAAACTGTTTAATTGTGTTGTTATTGATGACAATATTCACTCTTTTTTTTTTTTTTTTTGTGCATCTTGTGTGTAGAGAATCTCTTGAGGGTCTGAATGGCAGTATTGGTTCAGGAGAAGGCTGTTACTCCCCTGATGGTTTGGACCAGAGTACTGGGTCGTACGCCTTCGATCCTGGCTCCCCCCTCCCTCCCCCCGCCCCAGACGACTTCCTGCCCCCTCCACCCCCAGACATGGCGTAAGTAATGGAGAGGAGTAGTGTATGCACATTTAAATTGTGCATATACTGTAGTTTTTACACATTTTTTGCTAATTTAGCATTTTTGGCATTAGTGTTTACTCTCCAGTCAACACCCTTCATCTCAAGTGGACAAAATCGTTTGGAGACAGTTGTGTTTGGAGAATCCGTGTGCTGACCTTTAATCCTTCCCCTGCTCTCTCATTGGCAGGTATCATGACGGACAGTACGGAGCATCAACCCAAAAGCGCACCAGCGTTCTTAGCCCCACACACCCCCCTCCAGCCCCTCCCATGCCCTCTACTGCTCCCATTGGCACACGGCCCAACCTGGCCCCTCCTCCTGCCCCACCTCCTCCTCCCCCCTCCCCTGGCTTCGGAATCCCTCCCCCTCCCCCCTCTGGATTTGACTCTTCCCCTCCCACTCTTCCCTCTTCCTCCGCCTATCCCTCCCCCCCTGCCCCACCTCCTCCTTCCTATCAGGCCTCCATCTCTCCGCCTCCTCCCCCCTCTCTCCCCCAGGGTGGTGGTGAACCTCCTCCTCCTCCTCCCCCGCCTCCCCCAGGCCCTCCTCCTCCCACTTCTGGCCCTCCTCCCCCCTCCTTCTCCATTGGGGCTCCCCCTCCTCTTAAATCCACCCAAGCTCAGCCAGAAGCCCCCGCTGACGCTCACAGTGACCTCCTGTCGGCTATCCGGCAAGGTACGACACACATACACACAGACAGACCGATACGAACACACATAAACACACCCTAATCCCCCATCTCTCCCTTTCTCTCTGGCAGGTTTTAACTTACGTAAGGTGGAGGAACAGAAAGAGCAGGAGAAAAAGGATAACTACGGCAACGATGTGGCGGCCATCTTGTCTCGCCGTATTGCTGTGGAGTGCAGCGACAGCGAGGACGACTCCTCAGAGTTGGGAGATGACGATTGGTCCGAATGAGACCTTCATCACCTCCACCCTCATGGTCTTCCTCGGTCCTCGTCAGAGAGAATGCATCATATCCTTATCCCATTACTTCTTTATAATCTATGATCTAAGGAGTAGAGGTCCAAAGATAAGTGTGTGTGTGTGTGTGTCACTACTACACTCTTTTCTCAGTATTCCCCACTCCTGTCTAAGCCAATCACATTCCCTGTATGTAGAACTGAACTGAGAAGCCAATGATTTAATTATGAGAACAGTCCAAATATCAAGGGGCTACACACAGATATCAACAAACATACAGTATACCGTACAGATATTGATTCTTACATGCATACACAGACAGTACAATTATGGTATGATTGATGAACTGTTAATATTTTACTTTAAGATAAGTATAAGATATGTTAAATAATACCAAGGGCACAAAGAGGTTTTCATTGCTGTTCTCCTTTTTCTTTTTTTACCTGTCTTTTTCTCTCTGTGGTTGGCATGGGAATGGTTACCTGGGCGACAGAGGATCTCATTCACAGATGGGGGGGGTTCTGAATCCTATCTAAAATGTCTGTAATGTTCTGAGTCAGCCCTATCTGAAAACTGAAACCATGCTGCCCCCTATCAGTCAAAACATCTGACCAATCAGCGATCCCTAGTCCCGCCCCTCCATAAGTGCCTTTGCTTTTCATGTTTATGTGCGAGGAGGATAAAGTTAACCTTAGATCAGTGTCTAAGGTCAGTTTTCTGTTTCTTTCCCATCATAACCATAGGATTGGATGAAAGGTACCTGATCCTAGATCTGTGCCTAAGAGACAACTTGATCCTCTTCTGTTTAAGTGCCTTCTGTTTTGTTTTAAAGCCAAAGTGTAATGCCACAATCAGACCTCAGCATGTTAATATCCAACCACCTGTTTCTGCTTGTCCTGTCTTTCTCAACTTTATCAGTGATGATTATTACAATAATAAAGATACAATGAACTATACTGCTGTTTCAAGTGCATTTGTGTGCTGTGTAAATGATGTATATGGGTGAGTTCCAGACCGACTAGCTATGGTGCCTGCACAGTTGCCCCTCCCTCCCTCGCATGCTGGCACAGCTTAAGAGATCCCCGTTTTTTTTCAGTCAAAAGACTACAATATCCACCATGCTGTTCAAAACCAATGCATACATTATTGCAGTTGTTTACATAGTGGTAAACATATTCCTATAGTCTCAAAAATGACTAAATGTTTTGTTTCATGTAATGATGTTTATTTTTGTTTTATACAACGGGTTTGTCTAATCCTGATTAGTTAAAAGCTCATTCCAGCAAATATTTATTCCACAAGTTACCACAGGCTAAACGTATGAAGTTAAATGGAAACACTAGGATTTAGAATGTCAGCTAACTGTTACTGTAAATCGGCGTATTGGCATTGTTGCGTCACTGGCAGGAGAGACAATTTTGGAACTCCCAAAAATGGCTGAAATTACCGAGTAGCTCCGAGACTGCGAATGAGTTTATTACAGATAATGAAAATGTTAGTTAGGGAGAAGATACACCTACTGAAACTGTTCATGTTTGAGCCGATTGTTGCCTCAGATCAAAGAGTTTGTTCTCGTAGCAGTAACAACAGGCATGCCGCCTGAAACACCTCAGCTAGAGGGTCGATGTAGCCAAACACAAACTGGTTTGAGTGTGGATTCTGCCAGATAATGGCAAGAGAGTATGATTATTTGTATTTATTATGCTGCTATGGCAGCAGCTAATCTTCCTGGTGTCCAGCAAAATTAAGTCAGTTTATACAATTTTAAAAAACATTACAATACATTCACAGATTTCACAACACACTGTGTGCCCTCAGGCCCCTACTCCACCACATATCTACAGTACAAAGTCCATGTGTGTGTGTATAGTGCATATGTTATCGTGTGTGTATGCATGTGTCTGTACCTATGTTAGTGTTGCTTCACAGTTACCGCTGTACCATAAGGTGTTTTTTTTGTTTTTTAAAAATCTAATTTTACTGCTTGCATCAGTTACTTGATGTGGAATAGAGTTCCATGTAGTCATGGCTCTGTGTAGTACTGCATGCCTCCCATAGTCTGTTCTGGACTTGGGGACTGTGAAGAGACCTGTTGTAACATGTCTTGTGGGGTATGCATGGGTGTTGTCAGGGAAATTCTAGAGGAACAGAGACTAAATTCTTCCAACAACAGGTTTATTATAAGATTTGAAAAAATGAAGCAATCAGCATCACCAAGAATGGTTCAGAGTTGAAAGCTTAACATAGCCAGGTCTCTGCTTTGATAGATACAACCCCTTTCTGTATGTGGCAGTCAGCAAATAGTGTGTAAAAGGTCATTAGTTGTCTGTGCAGACTTTAAGAAAGACGGTTGAGCCCTCGTACTAACTGCATTCACAACAACAAACACTATATTGTACTCCTTTCTGTAAGGTTCCATACATGTGACTATCAGTAGATAGTAAACCCACAGGATTTCACATGCTGCGTTTGCACCCAAACATCTCTTAGCTAGCTGTAAGCCCCATTTTATGACTAAGTCACACCAAGAGAAGTTTGGATCAGGTTAGAAAAACACTAGCATATAACAAGATACTATTCTTTAAGCAGTAAAACATGGGATAGCATGACTAATTATGTAATTGTCCATGACATTTCCTCCCTTTTGAGACTAAGTCTCAACCTAATATAAAATTACTTACAAGCGTTTTCATTAAACGAGCTTTAAACATGAGGAAAAAGAGGAAAAGGAAAGACTTCTTATACTTAGTACATTACAATTTGTAAATGACCTCCAAGGTCTTTGAGTTTCAAATGTTCACATAGTGCAAGAAAGGGGGAAAGGAACATATGAATATAAACATTGGTACATACTTTATCACCACAAGGCAATAGCTTCGTTGAGACTGTCCATATGCCAAAGGGTTACCATGATGGTAGACGCTTAACTCTACCTTGGGAGCATTATTTACAGAACCTCCACCGTGAGCATGGCCTATGGTCATGCTGCACCATTACCTCAATGTTTTTCCTTGGCGTTAGAGGTCATCATCGTCTTCATCAGACATGTAATCAGACATAGGAAATAAATCAGGTAAATAGGGTTCTGAGGCGTCTCCTTCAGGGATCAGTAATGGCATAGCAAGAATAGTCTCAACGGCTTTGCTGCACAATTTCTTAACACAAGTTATAAGCATTATTGTAAAAAAAAATAACTAAGCCATAAATCAACCAATGAAATATTGTAGCTCCCATAACATCCAATAATGACTAAACCCATCCAAATGGATTCCAATCGTTGTCTGGTTGGTGTTCATTAGCGAGATCACAGCTAATGAACACCAATAAGACCGGCATACAATTGAAGTGGTTAAATTGACCAAAGATTCTAAATGATATCCTAATCGATCTAAAACCTGGGCATTTTTCAATGCCCCGTACCAAGGAATTAACCCGCTGCGACTTTTTAAGTTTCAATGATTGTGGTGACTCAATTGGAATGTCATTTAATTGTGAAATGCTCCTTCTAATACATTGTAATCTGGTTAGAAAAAACTAGCATATAACAAGAAACTATTCTTTAATAAGCAGTAAAACACAGGATAGAATGACTAATTATGTAATTTTCCATGACAGTGTCCGAGCTGTGCGCCAGTATTTGAAATTGACAGGTCGGTGCATTCAACATGTCATAAATACAAGTAGTGATGAAGTTAATCTCTCCACTTTGAGCCAGGAGAGATTGACATGCATATTATTAATATTAGCTCTGTGTACATCCAAGGGCCAGCCGTGTTTCCCTGTTCTGAGCCAATTGCAATTCTCTCAAGTCCTTTTTTGTGGCACCTGACCACACGACTGAACAGTAGTCCAGGTTTGACAAAACTAGGGCCTGTAGGACCTGCCTCCTTGATAGTACTGTTAAGAAGGTAGAGCAACACTTTATGGACATACTCCCCAACTTAGCTACTGTTGTATCAATATGTTTTGACCATGACAGTTTACAATCCAGGGTTACTTCAGTTTAGTCACCTCAACTTGCTCAATTTCCACATGATTTATTACAAGATTTAGTCCTCATTCACTAAACCCTAAACCTCAACTAACGTATTTCTCGCCATTCACTCTGAAACTAACTGCAACTCTTTAAGTGTTGAGATCATTTCAGTCGCTGTAGTAGCTGACATGTATAGTGTTGAGTCATCCGCATACACAGTGACATAAGTAAAGATTGTTAAGACCCAGATGCATACAACATCGAATTGCCAACAGTTTAATAATCCAACAGGGGCAGGCAAAAAACAGGTCAAGGGCAGACAGGGGTCAGTAATCGAGAGGTGGGGAAAAGGTACAGGACGGCAGGCAGGCTCAGGGTCAGGGGCAACAGGAGACAAAGGGCTGTGAGACATGGGTTTAACTATGGACACATGAAAGGTGGGATGAATACGAAGGGTGCAGGGCAACAGAAGACGAACAGCAGAGGGGCTAATCATTTTAGAGGTGGGAAACAGGCCGAGAAACCAGGGGGAGAGTTTTCAGGATTCCACCCGGAGGATCCTGGGGAGCCGGGGTCCGATGGCGGAGAGCCGGGGTCCGATGGCGGTCCGCTTGTCGTCAATACCTGGAGGTGGTCTTTGAGAAGGGCCGACCGGACTGTATGACGACAGTGGCGGACAACCATCTGAGCAGAAGGTACACCGACCTCTTCTTCCTGCTCGGGGAAGAGTGGGGGCTGATACCCCAGGGAACACTCAAAGGGCGATAGGCCCGTGGCAGAGCAGGGAAGGGTGTTGCGGGCATACTCCACCCATACAAGCTGCTGGCTCCAGGTGGTGCGGTTGGTGGAGACCAGTCTCATGGTCCTGGTTGGCTCGCGCCGACTGGCCATTGGACTGGACCCCAGAGGACAGGCTGGCCGATGACGGTGCAGAATGCCTTCCAGAACGAGAACTGAGGACCCCGGTCAGAGATCATGTCCACGGGCAGTCCATGGATCCGGAAGACGCGCTGCACCATGAGCTGGGCTGTCTCCTTTGCCGAGGGTAGTTTGGGGAAAGGAATCAATTGGGCGACTTTGGAAAACTAGTCGACTGAAACAAAAATGCTGGTTGACTTGACAAACAAGACGAACTGGCACAGACAGATAGAAAACACAGGTATAAATACACAGGAGATAATATGGAAGATGGGCGACACCTGGAGGGGGGTGGAGAGAAGCACAATGACAAGTGAAACAGATCATGGTGTGACACCCTCTGTTCTGTTAGACAGGTAACTATATCCACAATATAGCAGGGGGTGTAAAGCCATAACACATTTTCCAGCAGCAGACAATGATCAATAAAGTCAAAAGCCGCACTGAAGTGTAACAAAACAGCCCCCACAATCTTTTCATCAATTTCTCTCAGTCAATCAGTCATTTGTGGAAATGCTGTGCTTGTTGAATGTCCTTTTCAATAAGCATGCTGAAAGTTTGTCATCAATTTGTTTACATTAAAATAGCATTGTATCTGGTCAAACACAATTTTTCCAAAAGTTTAATAAGGGTTGTTAACAGGCTTGTTACAGGCTTGTTAACAGATTGGTTGGCTATTTGAGCCAGTAAAGAAGTCTTTACTATTCTTGGGTAACAGAATGACTTTTGCTTCCCTCCAAGCCTGGGGGCACACATTCTATTAGGCTTAAATTGAAAATATGGCAAATAGGAGAGGCAATATCGTCCGCTATTATCTTCAGTAATTTTGACTGTGTTGTAGAGAGATCTTAGGGGGTGTTGGCTGTATTACATCCAGACAGAGGTTCCTGTCAGTTATGTCTGAATGGCAATATATTAACTGGACGTGTCACAGGCATGATACACTAGCACAGGTTGCCACGCGGTGAAACACCACTTCCCACTCATTTCAATGGGTGGAAGCGGAGAGGGTGAGGAACCTTTGGGCGGTGCGAAGGTGGCATGGGAGGCAGTGAGAAAGATAAACTTTTCCTAACTTTATGCAAATCACCAGCGGCAACCACTGGGCGATGACCCAAGGCTGGGGACTTTCTTCAGCAAGGATGACTGACAAAAATACTAGGATGGAAGCAAATGTAAGTGATTATAACATAAATCATGCAAAAATGTACAGTTAAGACAGGAATATGTTAGTTATTGTAGAGACAAACAATTCTGCATATTTTCTTTATCATAAAATTAATTTATGAAAATTGTGATTTAGCAAGCTAGCTGACTAGCTAGCTTTATTGGTCTTGTGACATGAGTATGAAATTGTAATTCTAGTTTAATGTTTTAGGGACTCCTGAAACAACCAGCAAACCAGGCTGTCGTCTTCTGAAACAGTGGATGTACAGTGCCTTGCAAAAATATTCATCCCCCTTGTCATGTTTCCTGTTTTGTTCCATTACAACCTGTAATTTAAAAGTATTTTTATTTGAATGTCATGTAATGGACACACAAAAGAACCCAAGTTGGTGAAGTGAAAAAAGACTTGTTTAGAGAAAATCAAAAAAAAAAAACAGAAAAGTGGTTTGTGCATGTGTATTCACCCGCTTTGCTACGAAGCCACTTGTTACGAATCCCTTTTGGCCCGACAGTCTAATGAGAGGAAAAGGGGCTGAGCTGGACCCAAGGAAAGAAACAATAAGTATTCAAAAACACCCCTAAGCTAGACTATCCTACTTTAACAACAGCTAACTAACTAACCAAAAATACAGTGTGTGGTCCACCCAGTTCTAACTAGTGTATTTAACAAAGTTTACCTACGGGTAGTGTATGCCCATGGGCGACTTGTCTTTGTTTCCCCTTTTCCCACCAGCAAACAAACAAACACCATAACCAAAAACAATACTCACAGGTGAGGACAAAGTGCTATGGAGGTGCTCAAACAAACGAGAGGTCAATACACAAAGCGAGCGTGAAACACAGCGATCTACAGACATGGCATTTACAGATAGATTGCGCTGTAGAGCAAACAACTGACAGGGTTTTTAAACCAAGGGAAAGGAACTGTGATTGGGTAGGAAACAGGAGGAGGTGTGTCTTCTGAGTGATGATTGATTGTTGACTGATTGGGGAGTGATGATTTTCACCTGTGAGGGGAGAAGGAGAGAAAAGAAACACACACACACACACAGGATACACACACAGGATACTGGCATCCGTAACACCCCTAAATAAGATATGGTGCAACCAATTTCCTTCAGAAGTCACATAATTAGTTAAATAAAGTCCACCTTTGTTCAATCTAACATGTCACATGATCTGTCACATGATCTCAGTATATATACACCTGTTCTGAAATGCCCCAGAGTCTGCAACACCACTAAGCAAGGGAGACCACCAAGCAAGCGGCACCATGAAGACCAATGAGGTCAGGGACAAAGTTGTGGAGAAGTACAGATCCGGGTTGGGTTATAAAAAAATACCAGAAACTTTGAACATCCCACGGAGCACAATTAAATCCTTTATTAAAAAATTGAAAGAATATGGCACCACAACAAACCTGCCAAGAGAGGGCCGCCCACCAAAACTCACGAACCAGGCAATGAGGGCATTACTCAGAGAGGCAACAAAGATACCAAAGATAACCCTGAAGTAGTTGCAAACCTCCACAGCGGAGATTGGGGTATCTGTCCATAGGACCACTTTAAGCCACTTTAAAGTTGGGCTTTACGAAAGTGGCCAGAAAAAGCAATTTCTTAAAGCAAAAACTAAGCAAACACGTTTGGTGTTCGCCAAAAGGCATGTGGGAGACTCCCCAAACATATGGAAGAAGGTACTCTGGTCAAATGAGACTATAATTTAGGTTTTTATCCATCAAGGAAAAGGCTATGTCTGGCGCAAACCCAACACCTCTCATCACCCCGAGAACATCATCCCCACAGCAGGGGATGTTTTTCATCGGCAGGGACTGGAAATTGGTCAGAATTGAAGGAATGATGGATGCCGCTAAATAAAGGGAAATTCATGAGGGAAACCTGTTTCAGTCCTCCAAAGATTTAACACTGGGATGGAGGTTCCCCTTCCAGCTGGACAATGACCCTAAGCATACTGCTAAAGCAACACTCAAGTGGTTTAAGGGGAACATTTAAATGTCTTGGAATGGTCTAGTCAAAGCCCAGACCTTAATCCAATTCAGAATCTGTGGTATGACTTAAAGATTGCTGTACACCAGTGGAACCCATCCAACTTGAAGGAGCTGGAGCAGTTTTGGGTAAAAATCCCAGTGGCTAGAAGTGCCAAGCTTATAGAGACATACCCCAAGAGACTTGCAGCTGTAATTGCTGCAAAAGGTGGCTCTATAAAGTATTGACTTTAGGGGTTTGAATAGTTATGCACTCTCAAGTTTTTAGTCTTAATTCTTGTTTGTTTCACAAAAAAACATTTTTCATGTTCAAAGTGTTAGGCATGTTGTGTAAATCAAATGATATACAAACCCCCCAAAATCTGTTTTACTTCCAGGTTGTAAGGCAACAAAATAGGAAAAATGCCAAGGGGGTGAAAACTTTCGCAAGCCACTGTAAAGAATCTAGCTAGCTAAAGCATTAACTGCAAATTGAATGTACAATTTAAGCTTCCCTTGCTGATATATTTCATGAAATGCAGATAGATTAAATAACGTAGATAGCTATGTTCTTGCTTATTGTGAAGTGGAGGATAAAATCCCTGTATGCCTATGGATGTGTAGCTAGCTATCTCGCAGATCTGTATATGTACCCAAACGTTTGGTATACATATTAGTTCAGAACCTAGATATGAAAATCAGATATCATAGCCAGTTGTATTAACTTCAAACCAGTCTGAATAACATTACATTAATGAAGCCTATGGATTGAGTATAATATAATATAACTTTGTGCCATGGATGCAAGTCATATATACAGTGGGCCAAAAAAAGCATTTAGTCAGCCACCAATTGTGCAAGTTCTCCCACTTAAAAAGAGGAGAGAGGCCTGTAATTTTCATCATAGGTACACTTCAACTATGACAGACAAAATGAGAAGAAAAAAATCCAGAAAATCACATTGTAGGATTTTTAATGAATTTATTTGCAAATTATGGTAGAAAATAAGTATTTGGTCAATAACAAAAGTTTATCTCAATACTTTGTTATATATACCCTTTGTTGGCAATGACAGAGGTCAAACGTTTTCTGTAAGTCTTCACAAGATTTTCACACACTGTTGCTGGTATTTTGGCCCATTCCTCCATGCAGATCTCCTCTAGAGCAGTGATGTTTTGGGGCTGTTGCTGGGCAACACAGACTTTCAAATCCCTCCAAATTCTTCTATGGGGTTGAGATCTGGAGACTGGCTAGGCCACTCCAGGAACTTGAAATGCTTCTTACGAAGCCCCTCCTTTTTTTGCCCGGGCGGTGTGTTTGGGATCATTGTCATGCTGAAAGACCCAGCCACGTTTCATCTTCAATGCCCTTGCTGATGGAAGGAGGTTTTCACTCAAAATCTCACGATACATGGCCCCATTCATTCTTTCCTTTACACGGATCAGTCGTCCTGGTCCCTTTGCAGAAAAACAGACCCAAAGCATGATGTTTCCACCCCCATGCTTCACAGTAGGTATGGTGTTCTTTGGATGCAACTCGGCATTCTTTGTCCTCCAAACACGACGAGTTTAGTTTTTACCAAAAAGTTATATTTTGGTTTCATCTGACCATATGACATTCTCCCAATCTTCTTCTGGATCATCCAAATGCTCTCTAGCAAACTTCAAACGGGCCTGGACATGTACTGGCTTAAGCAGGGGGACACGTCTGGCACTGCAGGATTTGAGTCCCTGGTGGCGTAGTGTGTTACTGATGGTAGGCTTTGGTACTTTGGTCCCAGCTCTCTGCAGGTCATTCACTAGGTCCCCCCGTGTGATTCTGGGATTTTCGCTCACCGTTCTTGTGATCATTTTGACCCCACGGGGTGAGATCTTGCGTGGAGCCCCAGATCGAGGGAGATTATCAGTGGTCTGGTATGTCTTCCATTTCCTAATAATTGCTCCCACATTTGATTTCTTCAAACCAAGCTGCTTACCTATTGCAGATGCAGTCTTCCCAGCCTGGTGCAGGTCTACAATTTTGTTTCTGGTGTCCTTTGACAGCTCTTTGGTCTTGGCCATAGTGGAGTTTGGAGTGTGACTGTTTGAGGTTGTGGACAGGTGTATTTTATACTGATAACAAGTTCAAATAGGTGCCATTAATACAGGTAACGAGTGGAGGACAGAGGAGCCTCTTAAAGAAGTTACAGGTCTGTGAGAGCCAGAAATCTTGCTTGTTTGTAGGTGACCAAATACTTATTTTCCACCATAATTTGCAAATAAATTCATAAAAAATCCTACAATGTGATTTTCTGGATGTTTCCCCCTCATTTTGTCTGTCATAGTTGAAGTGTACCTATGATGAAAATTACAGGCCTCTCTCATCTTTTTAAGTGGGAGAACTTGCACAATTGGTGGCTGACTAAATACTTTTTTGCCCCACTGTATGTCCTAACCGACTTGTCAAAACTATAGTTTGTTAACAAGAAATGTGTGGAGTGGTTGAAAAACTAGTTTTAATGACTCCAACCTAAGTGTAAGTAAACTTCTGACTTCAACTGTATGTGCATGTGTAGCATGTGACAATAACATGATCATATTAAGGATAGCATCACAAATGAATACATAAATACCACTTGAAGCTTGATGATGAGTTGATCATTTGAATCAGCTGTGCAGTGCTAAGACAAAAACAAAGAATTGGCACCCATTTGAGTCCCTAGGACCAGAACTGAGAATCACTGCTCTTCATATGTAGACACAATTTCATAGCCTTCTTTATCTGAGGACAGAAAACCTCACAAGAAACAGACTTCATTATAGTCAAATTACACCGAACTGAATATTATGTTACTATTATCTCCGTCCTCACTCCAAGGGTATGGAAGTCGGCCATAATAACGGCCATCTTTAAATCAGACGACCCTGCTGACGTGAGTAACTACAGGCCCATTAGTATACTTACTACCTGTGGTGTCAAAGGTTTTTGAAAAGTGTGTAGCAGAACAACTGATTGCCCACCTCAACAACAGCCCCTTCACATTACACTCCATGCAGTTTGGCTTCAGAGCGAAACACTCCACAGAAACGGCCAACTGCTTTCTTCTGGAAAATGTGAAGTCCAAGATGGACAAAGGGGGTGCTGTTGGGGCTGTGTTTCTGGACCTAAGGACGGCTTTTGATACTGTTAACCATGAGATTCTCATCACAAAATCTTCCAAGTTCAACTTTTCCCCTGATGCCTTGAGATGGATGAAATCATACCTTGAAGGCAGAACTCAGTGTGTCAGAGTGAGCAATGAGCTGTCGCCCACTCGTAGCTATGATGTGGGCGTGCCCCAAGGGTCAATACTGGGGCCCCTCCTGTTCAGCCTGTACATTAATGATCTGCCTTCTGTCTGTACTGGGTCTGAAGTTCAAATGTATGCAGATGATACAGTGATATATGTGCATGCAAAGAGCAAACAACAAGCTGCACAAGAACTCACTACTGTAATGGTCCAGGTTACAAAGTGGCTCAGTGACTCGTGTTTGCATCTCAATGTGAAAAACACTGTTTGCATGTTCTTCACAAAGAGGGCAACAGATGCTACTGAGCCAGATGTCTATGTGTCAGGGGAGAAGCTCCAGGTGGTATCCGATTTTAAGTACCTTGGCATCATACTTGATTCCAACCTCTCTTTTAAAAAGCATGTGAAAAAGGTCATTCAAATAACTAAATTCAACCTAGCTCATTTCCGATTTATACGAAATTGTTTGACTACAGAGGTAGCAAAACTGTACTTCAACTAATATATGCCATTTAGCAGACGCTTTTATCCAAAGCGACTTACAGTCATGTGTGCATACATTCTACGTATGGGTGGTCCCGGGGATCGAACCCACTACCCTGGCGTTATAAGCGCCATGCTCTACCAACTGAGCTACAGAAGGACCAACTCTATGATACTCCCCCACTTAACATACTGCTTGACTAGTTGGGCCCAAGCTTGCTGTACAACATTACAACCTATTCAGTCTGTCTACAAACAGGCTCTCAAAGTGCTTGATAGGAAGCCCAATAGCCATCATCATTGTCACATCCTTAGAAAGCATGAGCTCTTGGGTTGGGAAAATCTTGTGCAATACACCGACGCATGTCTTGTATTCAAGATCCTTAATGGCCTGGCTCCCCCTCCACTCAATATTTTTGTTAAACAGAAAACCCAGACATATGGCAGCAGATCCACAAGGTCTGCCATGAGAGGTGACTGTATAGTTCCCCTAAGGAAAAGCACCTTTAGTAAATCTGCATTCTCTGTGAGAGCTTCCCATGTCTGGAATACACTGCCATCAGACACACATAACTGCACCACATATCACACTTTCACAAAATGCTTGAAGACATGGCTAAAGGTCAATCAGATTTGTGTACATGGTCCCTAGCTGTGTGTTGCCGCTTTCCATGTTGTCTGTTGCCTGTAGCTTGTGAGGTGTGGAAACACTTTGTTGCTTTTATGAAATTTGTCTTGCTGCTTTTTGTTCTATGTTGCTCTGTCTGTATGCTACGTCTTGCTTGTCCTATGTTGCTCTGTCTGTATGCTATGTCTTGCTTGTCCTATGTTGCTATGTCTTGCTTGTTCTATGGTGCTATTGTCTATATAATAATTGTTTTTAATAACCTGTCCAGGGACTGCGGTTGAAAATTAGCCGGCTGACTAAAACCGGCACATTTACTGAAACGTTGATTAATGTGCACTGTCCCTGTAAAAATAAAAAATAAACTAAACTAAACTAAACGTATAGGGACAGGAACTACACAAAAGTACCTGCCCTGTCCAGAATAGCCTACTCTCTCACTTTGCCAGTTGGGGCTGCTATCCTTTCACCCTCCTCCATGGCTGTTAGCTCGCTACCTATAAATGCATTTTGAGTTAGTTTTTTACAGTGGTAAATACATCAAGATAGCTAGCTAATATGAAGTTTGGTAGCTGGTGATATTTAATTAACTTAGCTAGCTATCTATACAGTATGCGAAGTTTGCTAGATAGCTAGCTAGCCAACTATCTGTCTCATTTGAGTTTTAGATGATATTACTATTGAACTATGTACCCATTTAATAACCAGACCATACAAACGTGCTATGATGCATTTTTGACACACGATCCAACATGCTGCTATATGCTGCCAGCACGCCCACCAGCGAGTCACAATGGTGGGCGTGCTGGAGCGACACGCAGCAATTTACAGCTATCGAGTATACATACATGCACCACTAATCCTTATGAAGTACTTCCTGGCAGAAGTGGTTACTCGACCAGTCAGCAGCAGATATACCTGTTAAATAATTGCTGAAATGTTGCTTGATTATATATTGTTTAAGGTTAATATCAATAGTGGGTAGGTGCTCAGTATATATAATCAGTATCCTACAATGGTGTTTATCACTAGCGTTGTTTGGCGTGATGGTAACACATTTACGTTTTGATTATACGACCGGAGTTCGAATCGCAGACAGCGTCATGATTCATGAAATCTCATTCTAAACAATAATGGGGCGTGTTCATTATAAATACATTGTGATTTTGTTTGCAGAGCACACAGGCTGGCAGTTTATCGCCAGTTCACCCTATGGGCACAGGGGAGAATTGGACGAGGTGAACGCCGTCTCATCCCTGCGTGTGTCGTTTCTTCCATAAGGCACGCAATGTAGAAACAAAGGCATTTACACAGGGTTTGAATAAAACCAGTTAATTTAGTAAATCTAGCCTGCTGTAATTTTTTTTCAAGACCTAATGCCGGCACCTTATGTAAAAATAGTATTAGTTAGCTTGTCCACTACAACAACTGGTTCAAGCATAACCAGATACACTTGATTTGAAGATAAAAACGACTTTCAAAGCGCACTAAACCCGTGTCCCTGTGGCTATAGTGACTTCAACTAGCTTTGGCTGCCATCTATTGGAAAGGAATGGTAACTACACTGGGCAGCCAGTTGGCACAGTCAAAGTAGACTTTAATAATGTATGCCATTTAGCAGACGCCTTTATCTAAAGCAAACTGGGTAGATGGTGGTGGAAATAGATCACAGAAACAGGATTTCAATTTTGATATCATGGATGGTCAGTCCTTGCATCTATAGCTCTGTCTATAAGTTTCAAATGTATTTTACAAAAGCCCTTTTTACATGAAAATAATAACCACAGTGGTTATATAGGGTGCAACAGTTCAGCACCTCAGGAGCAAATTGCTTTTCATAGCTGAGCATTCATAGGTTGAGAGAGAGTCGAAACAGCAGGACCGGGACAAGGTAGCAGGTCTGTTGAAACAGCAGGACCGGGACAAGGTAGCAGGTCTGTTGAAACAGCAGGACCGGGACAAGGTAGCAGGTCTGTTGAAACAGCAGGACCGGGACAAGGTAGCAGGTCTGTTGAAACAGCAGGACCGGGACAAGGTAGCAGGTCTGTTGAAACAGCAGGACCGGGACAAGGTAGCAGGTCTGTTGAAACAGCAGGACCGGGACAAGGTAGCAGGTCTGTTGAAACAGCAGGACCGGGACAAGGTAGCAGGTCTGTTGAAACAGGTAAAAAAAATTGAAAAACAGTGGAAAACCAATTCCACTCTGATTCCCTTTATTGATGGGTGTATCTTTTAATTCGCTGTTGAATGGCCTGGTCCTTCCCCATTCTCGGAACACCAGCCCGCTCCCCCAAAGTGATCCATAGTATATTTTGGCTTGCACTGTGATGATTGTGATTCTGAGCTCTCAGGTTCACACAGCGAGTTCTGTTCTTCACTGATCTCACTCTCCGTCAGCTTCATCTGTGGCATATAGGGGCAGGACTCGGTTGTATACTGATGGTTGTGAGCGCAATCTAGCTGGGCCCCGCGCCCTTTAGTGATGGTCCTGGTGGACCTCTTCTCCACTGCAGCACAGGAACACTCTGGCACCCAGTGGTCAGTTTGGCATGCTGTACGAACCGTTCTTTCCTGTTGGTAGAAAATAATTAAGGCGGTGTCTTGAAATAAACAATAGCCTTAGAAATAACATGGATTTGAATGTGCCTCCTCTGCCTCCTGCACAGTCTCCTACAGGATGAAAACTTTTTCATGGATGAAGATGTCATTCTGAAAACACACAAACTTTTTGTTAAGCCAACTGAACCCAAATATATCAGTTGGCATTAACAAGCTACCTGTCTTGTATGGTTTACACACACACACACACACACACACACACACACACACACACACACACACACACACACACACACACACACACACACACACACACACACACACACACACACACACACACACACACACACACACATACTTTTCAGCAAACATTAGCTATGTTAACTTCAGTCTAGCTAAATGAGGTGGAGCTATCAAAACATTACAAAATCAAATCTGTCAACAAAATGTATTACAGTACTTGACTATCTGAGGTGGAAGGTCGCTACAGTAACTACCTAATAACAGGAGTACACAGATAAACTATGTAGCAATTTTAGTTGCAGTTGAGTTGCTTGCTAACATTATTTGCTGGGAGATGTTACACAAAACACTACAGACGCAATTAGCTAGTTACCTAGAGTTGCAACAAAGTTGTCCAGTGTCTAATGCTAGCCTAGTCAACAACAGTCATGACAGCAGTCGCATTTGTTTCAAATCAAAGTTTATTTGTCACGTGCGCTGAATACAACAGGTGTAGAACTTATAGGTGTATGCTTACTTATAGTCTCTAACCAATAGTGAAAAAAAGGTATTAGGTGAACAATAGTAAAAAGACAGGCTATATACAGTAGCGAGGCGATAAAAGTAGCGAGGCTACATACAGACACGGGTTAGTCAGGCTGCTTGAGGTAGTATGTACATGTAGACATGGTTAAAGGGACTATGCATAAACAGTGAGGGAAAAAAGTATTTGATCCCCTGCTGATTTTGTACATTTGCCCACTGATAAAGAAATTATCAGTCTATAATTTTAATGGTAGGTTTATTTGAACAGTGAGAGACAGTGAGGGATGAGGGAAATAAGTATTTGACCCCTCTGCAAAACATGACTTAGTACTTGGTGGCAAAACCCTTGTTGGAAATCACAGAGATCAGACGTTTCTTGTAGTTGGCCACCAGGTTTGCCCACATCTCAGGAGGGATTTTGTCCCTCTCCTCTTTGCAGATGGTCTCCAAGTCATTAAGGTTTCGTTTGGCAACTCGAACCTTCAGCTCCCTCCACAGATTTTCTGCGGGAATAAGGCCTGGAGACTGGCTAGGCCACTCCAGGACCTTAATGTGCTTCTTCTTGAGCCACTCCTTTGTTGCCTTGGGTCATTGTCAGGCTGGAATACCGATCCACGACCCATTTTCAATGCCCTGGCTGAGGGAAGGAGGTTCTCACTCAGGATTTGATGGAACATGGCCCTGTCCATCATCCCTTTGATGCGGTGAAGTTGTCCTGTCCCCTTAGCAGAAAAACACCCCCATAATGTTTCCACCTCCATGTTTGACGGTGGGGATGGTGTTCTTGGGGTCATGGGCAGCATTCCTCCTTCTCCAAACACAGCGAGTTGAGTTGAGCTCCATTTTGGTCTCATCTGACCACAACACTTTCACCCAGTTGTCCTCTGAATTATTCAGATGTTCATTGGCAAACTTCAGATGGGCATGTATATGTGCTTTCTTGAGCATGGGGACCTTGCGTGCGCTGCAGGATTTCAGTCCTTCACGGCGTAGTGTGTTACCAATTGTTTTCTTGGTGACTATGGTCCCAGCTGCCTTGAGATCATTGACAAGATCCTCCTGTGTAGTTCTGGGCTGATTCCTCACCGTTCTCATGATCATTGCAACTCCACAAGGTGAGATCTTGCATGGAGCCCCAGGCCGAAGGAGATTGACAGTTCTTTTGTGTTTCTTCCATTTGCGAATATTCGCACCAACTGTTGTCACCTTCTCACCGAGCTGCTTGGCGATGGTCTTGTAGCCCATTCCAGCCTTGTGTAGGTCTACAATCTTGTCCCTGACATCCTTGGAGAGCTCTTTGGTCTTGGCCATGGTGGAGAGTTTGGAATCTGATTGATTGATTGCTTCTGTGGACAGGTGTCTTTTATACAGGTAACAAACTGAGATTAGGAGCACTCCCTTTAAGAGTGTGCTCCTAATCTCAGCTCGTTACCTTATAAAAGACACCTGGGAGCCAGAAATCTTTCTGATTGAGAGGGGGTCAAATACTTATTTCCCTCATTAAAATGCAAATAAATTTATAACATTTATGACATGTTTTTCTGGATTTTGTTGTTGTTATTCTGTCTCTCACTGTTCAAATAAACCTACCATTAAAATTATAGACTGATCATTTCTTTGTCAGTGGGCAAACGTACAAAATCAGCAGGGGATCAAATACTTTTTTCCCTCACTGTATGATAAACAGAGAGTAGGAGTAGGGTAAAAGAGGGGTTGATGGGTGGCGGGTGGGACACAATGCAGATAGCCTGGTTAGCCAATGTGCGGGGGAGCACTGGTTGGTCGGGCCAATTGAGGTAGTATGTACATGAATGTATAGTTAAAGTGACTATGCATATAAGATAAACAGAGAGTAGCAGCATCGTAAAAAGAGGGGGGGGCACACAATGCAAATAGTCCGGGTAGCCATTTGGTTACCTGTTCAGGAGTCTTATGGCTTGGGGGTAAAAACTGTTGAGAAGCCTTTTTGTCCTAGACTTGGCACTCCGGTACCGCTTGCCATGCGGTAGTAGAGAGAACATGTAGAGAAATGTAATATCCATATATGGCCAGCTATGTAAACTTTAACATTGATTTATCCTGCATTAAATGTAGTTCAATTGGTAACATACATTTTTGTCTTCTAATGCCTCTTAAGGGGAAAGTAATCTAAAAGTAACTGAATGTAACAAACTGAGATTAGGAGCACTCTGAGTTTGGGAAGTCCAAAAGTTATGTTACTGATTACAATTTAACACGTAACTAGTAACTGTAATGAATTACATTTAGAAAGTAACCTACCCAACCCTGTATAAAATTGATAATGCCCTTGAAGCCAGTGTTTGAAGCCAGGATATATTGGCACGGTTTGCCGGCCCTCGATGACAACACCCGTGAAAATATATCCTCCAAACACGGCTTCTCGGCATTATCACTTATTTATACTTCAAATGGAGCAAACTTTGTTAATAACATGTATTAAATCATATGAAATAATGTCTATAAAAATAAGTTGATTCACCCATATAAGTATACCTGGATGCACAAACATTGTTTTCTTTGTTTGGGCTAATGGCTAGGCTAGGCTAATGGCTAGGCTAATGGCTAGGCTAATGTGGATTCTAGGCTACCTGTCACATAGCAGTGATAATGGCATGCAATTCACACCTCCAACGTAAATGTAGATAATTAGCATAACTATTGATGCTCCGCTCTGTTTTTCCGCCAAAAAATATTTTGGTCATTGAGCAGCGTTGCTGCATGAGCTCGGCGGTTGAGACCAAGGGCCCAAGGTTCCAGTCTGGAAGCACGCTTTCGACTACACCTACAGTATTGCTTCAGTGCTGCAGTTTAACTAAATCCTGGCCGAAAAAGACAATTCCAATAGAGACGATCCCACAGAGAAGTCAAATTCCAAAATTATTTAAATTGTCACCAAGGCCAATTTTTGTCATCACTCACAGCTGAAGATATTAGCATTTTATATTCATGCTCTAAGATTATGACCACGGCTGGGTCTGGTCTACTTAGTTCATTGACTTTCATTGAACTTTCATTGAACCAGAAAATAACTTTTGAGAGGGGTGTCTCGCTTTCTCTTCTGTCTCTGGATACCTTTTTTGGTCTATGCGTGAACCGGTAGAGTTCGCCCATTGGTTGTTGCATCGCCTCGCCTTAATTGAGGAAGGCGCCCTATGTGTGTATGCATGTGTGTTCTGACACTTCACAGAGAACATCATGAATATTCACACTGGGTTATAAATATTTAAATCCTCCATTCAAGACACCCAAACCCCTCCCTTTTTTGGGCTCAGGAAAATAACTTCACGTGTGGTGTGTGTGTTTAGGGATAGACACTTTCTCACCACTTTATTTCCCTTAAAACCTTCTGTGGGATATGCACATTGGCAAACAGATGTTGAACCTTTGCTAAAGCCACTTCTCTCACAGCCTTTAGCTTCATGACCACAGGCAGAGGGGAAATGTCAATCATATCAAGCCTGATTGAATACTCATGGTCAAGCTCTTCAACTTGTTCTCTCCACCCACCAGCTACCATCCCATGTACCAGAAAGCTGCTATTGGCAAGGACACTCACACCACTGTTAAGGCTTCAGGTTCTACCAACAAAATACAACCTAGCACTCTGGTACCCTGCAAACCATGATCCGTTTTGTATCTTACATGAGTCAAATGTAATGGAGTCTGTTTCACATATTGTTAGTGGTTGCTGTTCATACAAGGACGTATACATCGTTGGACATGCCCACTTTGTCAACCTGATAGTTAATGAGGTGAGATAGGCAGTAACACCATCAGTGCATATTCCTGCATGTTGATGATGTTTTCTTGTATACCAAATATGTCAGATGTTGTTGTTGCTGTGGGGGAGGCTGGAGGGAGGTGCTGTAGGGAGGCCAGAGGGAGGGGTTCAGATAGTGTTGTTGTGAGGGAGGCCGGAGGGAGGTGCTGGTGGGAGGCCAGAGGGAGGGGTTCAGATAGTGTTGTTGTGAGGGAGGCCGGAGGGAGGTACTGGAGGGAGGCCAGAGGGAGGGGTTCAGATAGTGTTGTTGTGAGGGAGGCCGGAGGGAGGTGCTGGAGGGAGGCCAGAGGGAGGGGTTCAGATAGTGTTGTTGTGAGGGAGGCCGGAGGGAGGGGTTCAGATAGTGTTGTTGTGATTGAGGCTGGAGGGAGGTGCTGGAGGGAGGCCAGAGGGAGGGGTTCAGATAGTGTTGTTGTGAGAGAGGCCGGAGGGAGGTACTGGAGGGAGGCCAGAGGGAGGGGTTCAGATAGTGTTGTTGTGAGAGAGGCCGGAGGGAGGTGCTGGAGGGAGGCCAGAGGGAGGGGTTCAGATAGTGTTGTTGTGAGAGAGGCCGGAGGGAGGTACTGGAGGGAGGCCAGAGGGAGGGGTTCAGATAGTGTTGTTGTGAGAGAGGCCGGAGGGAAGTGCTGGAGGGAGGCCAGAGGGAGGGGTTCAGATAGTGTTGTTGTGATTGAGGCTGGAGGGAGGTGCTGGAGGGAGGCCAGAGGGAGGAGTTCAGATAGTGTTGTTGTGATTGAGGCTGGAGGGAGGTGCTGGAGGGAGGCCAGTGGGAGGGGTTCAGATAGTGTTGTTGTGAGAGAGGCCGGAGGGAGGTGCTGGAGGGAGGCCAGAGGGAGGGGTTCAGATAGTGTTGTTGTGAGAGAGGCCGGAGGGAGGTGCTGGAGGGAGGCCAGAGGGAGGGGTTCAGATAGTGTTGTTGTGAGAGAGGCCGGAGGGAAGTGCTCATATTGGAAGTGGGTTGCTATTTTCACCCGTAAGTGGAGCAGGCCTTTGCTGACAAGTTGCTGACATACCAGGTTATCAGTGTAAACTTGTAGTGCTGATATTTGGGAGTCTTGGCCATGTACATAGGCTGACAGTGCGTGGCCTTCAGCTTGCAGGCCTGCATAGGAAAAAGGCAAAGCAGCTAGCGAGGTACTGCTCTGTGTCAGGTGTCATGGGTAGCCTTTCTGAATGGAGAACAAGAATCTTTCTGTAACCATGTGTCAATACTGTATATCAGTGGAGGCTACTGAGGGGAGGATGGCTCATAATAATGGCTGGAACGATGAAGGAAATGGCAATGTATTTGATACCATTCTACTTATTCTGCTCCAGCCGTTACCACGAGCCCGTCCTCCCCCAGTTAAGGTGCCACCAACATCTTGTGTTGTATATCCATTACCTATGAAATGGTTGAATCCTTCTCAACTGTAATGTGATTTGTGGATTCATAGAAAATATTTAAAACGTTTGTGTAGGTCAATGGCTTCTCCCACAGGTCCACATTTTTCAGCTTTACAGTCATCCACCATGTTCAAGATCCTCCTGAAAAATAAAAAGATGAGTGGAGCTGGACACCCTTCAGAAACCGACCACCATCATCACTCGCCAGTCCCTGCCCACTGGTTGAACCATTTCAATGAAATTACATCGAACCAACGTGGAATAGACGTTTAAATGACATCTGTCCCAGTGGTTGAAATGGAACCCACAGGGAAAAAGGAACAGAGGGCGACCCAGAAACCCAGAAAGTCCAGGCAGAAATGACTGAGAGCGGCCTCAACTGGTGTGACCTGGGAAAACTTGCTCCAAACCGAGATGCAGGACAATTGTCAACAGGCTTAAGTCAAGTACATCTGTGTGTGTGTGCGCATGCATGCGTGCGTATAGAAAGAAGGAGACTCCACTTCACTTTTAGTTCAAAATAAAGTAGTTTTTATTTAGGAAGTAGAAAATGACAACATTCATACATTTTATTTGAAAAAACATTGGCAAACTCAAACCTTTTCAGAGATAGTTGAGGTGCCTTTTACAGTATTAGTGCAAACCCTTTATAAGAGTTTAAGAGTCCTTCAAGTTACTCTACATTTGACCTTCGGATCACCGACAGCAGCATAGTATAGTCCCACCAAGGACCCAGATTAATTACGATAGTTGCACCTCTGTGATTGCATCAGAGTGGATTGTCTTCATGTTAGTTGAGGATGAGGCACATTATGAAATGATACAGTACATCAGGTCTCACAGCCAATGACAGAGCTTATTCCAGCTGACTCCAAGATGGCTGCCTTCTGGAACAGTACATTCTGATTGCTTCTTATCTGAAGTGCAAGTGATGATGAGGATGTGCTATTTGTATGCGTTACAGTTATATGGGACAATATGTGTGTGTCCATGTGTGTCTCCATCCTACACGTCAACAGGCCTGTGTGTGTTGTGTGTGTGTCTGTGAGGACAGCAGGCATGCAGCAGCACCTTGCGTATGTCTCTGTTCCTCAGGCTATACAGCAGAGGGTTGAGCAGAGAGTTCCCTGCAGCCGGCACTAACGTAGCGTACGTATACAGGGGCGAGCTAGATGCGTCGCCCAGCAAACCGTAAAGGGCGAAGGGCGTCCAGCAGCTGACAAACACTCCGAGGACTAACAACAGCCGAGATAGGCCCTTCCCCCGGCCCCCGTGCTTGCTGTTGTACGATTGGTCGTCAGGCAGGAAGTGCCTCTGCGTGGCGATGGCATGGGCGTGCCGCCTAGCGACGCGGCAGATCCCGGTGTATAGCTGCAGCGTTACCATGATGACCAGCAGGAAGCCGCCACAAAGCAACGACAGGTACGTCCGGGTCAGGGGTCGCGCCACGGAACAGGATGTGATGTCATTGAGGCAGTGCCACCCCAGGATTGGGCCCAAGCCGATCAGACATGACCCCAGCCAGACGAGTGCTAGCAGACCAGCGGCGCATCGACGCGAGTGGCGGGAGCCGTAGGTGAGGGCGTGGCTTAGGGACAGATAACGGTCCAGCGCCACGCCCATCAGGCTGAGGAGGGAGGCGGTCAGTGATGTCGCCAGAAGCCCTGACGTCATCAGATCTGACCAATCCGTGGGCTCCACACAGAACAGGAAGAGGAAGTGCAGGATCAAGGCCACGCCCGCCAGCAGGTCGGCCAATGCCAGGCTGGCGAGGAGCAGGAAGACAGGAGCACGGAGAGAAGGCGTGGCCAAGATGGCCGCCACTACAATGGTGTTCTCGGACACAATGAGGGTTCCGGAGACGCACAGTGCCACTCCCCATAGGCTGAGAGGAGAGGCCTCAGGAATGGTTGTGGGATCTGATTGGTCCAGCTGGGAAAGGGGCGAAGTCATCCCTGAACCTGAAGACTCCTCGAACCAGATGTCCGAGTCATTCTGGGTCATCATGAGTCACACACACGACACCTGAGAGAGAGCGAGAGAGAGAGAAGACAGAGATGTTAACAAAAAATGTCACAGACTAGTAGCAAGTCTCCCTCTGTTCCTGCATGTGGTTTGTTATTGTTACTTAACAGAAGCAGACAGACACCCTGCACTGGTGCTGCATCTACTCTACAGTAGATTCCTCTCCTCGTCTCTTCTCCTGCATCTCAATAGTCTACAGTGGCTTCCTCTCCTCGTCTCTTCTCCTGCATCTCAATAGTCTACAGTGGCTTATTTTCCTCGTCTCCTCTCCTGCATCTCAATAGTCTACAGTGGCTTCTTTTCCTCGTCTCCTGTCCTGCATCTCGATAGTCTACAGTGGCTTCCTCTCTTGGGTCTTAGGCCACTTCGGCATCTGCCAAAAGGTCTGGGCATTTATGGCACAGGAGGTAGTGCACTTGAACCACAGTGATACTGGTTCATCTCAAAGGAGAGACTTTGCATGCTCCTCACATTACTATGGGACCATTTAATTTCATTGCCTGATATCTACTCTTCTCTCTCCAAAGTGTGCACTTGTTCACTCCCCTCAAGAAATGTAAGAGATATATGATGACAAAGCCCTGTCTAGCCTATATGTATGTCTAGCCAATGCTTTTAAATATACAAGGGGGAGTGAACGAGTACACACTCCAGATAGAAGGTGGAGAAGACAGAATTGGAATGCAGCCCTTCTGGTGTCTCTTCTCCACTCTTCTCCTACAGTGCCTTGTGGTGTGTAACAGATGCCCACTAGCTTGGAAATCCATGTCCTCATGCGTTATCTCTGATATAAATTGAGGTTTACATACACTGCCCCCACACACAGACTGACATACAGACAGACAGTACAGAAGATCTTACCTTCTAACAAGACCTTGATCACGATTCTTTCAAATCAGCTCTGTTGACAGAGAATCCAGGAAACTGTGATGCCGTGATGCTGTCTGTGTCCAGCTTGTCTCGTGGTATATCGATGGTCGGTAATATCTCAGTAAGGCTTGTCTGTCCCCATCAGAGTAATAACATATCCTCCTTGCGATTAGGTTGTCTCCGTTTCTCCGGTGGTGAACACCGGAATGACTGGATGGATCTCCTGCGCGAATGTTCCTTCACTAGGGAAGGTCTGACTGACGTCAGTGATGGCAGGCTTTAGCCAATGAGGCGCTCGGAGAGACCGGAGTGTGGGGTGGGATGGGGGGCTCCTGTAGAGTAATTTCATTCAGAAAAATGCGGCAGCTTCCCGCCCCTCCCACTGCGGCTTGCCTCGCGCGCAACTTTTCCTTAAAAATTTCGGACAGGCGCTTCCGAAACTCTCGCATGCACGCACGCGCACACACACAAACACACACACACACACACCGCAGTAAATATTATTGTAAGTGTGAATGGTTGAGAAGGGGGCGTATAGGGGGGCTCGCAGCGTAGTGGGGCTCGCACCTAGAGGAGCTGTCCAAGGTTCTGAAACGTAATTGTATGCTAGAATTTGCTTGCATAATCGATTGTTGTCATTTATTTTTTGGCGGTATTGAATAAGACTATAAGAAAACATTTGAGGTCATAAGTGTAGTTGTCTCTGCAGAATTAGAAAAGTTAACAGAAACGTGTACGTCATTCAATAAGCAAGAGCAAAATAGGATCTCAGTGCATGAATAGCCTACATGCAGTGTCCTAAGGTGAGTCACTGGCTAAGCACCCTTTGTCTCGGATGAATCATACATGATAATTTCTTGACCTATATGCGCAAGGCATAGTTCTGAGATATTGAGCATCAAAGTTTTCACATCCCAGAATTCAAAACTGTTTTGTAGTGTTTTGTTTTTTCTTAAAGGTACCTAAAGTGCAGAGTATCAACATCTTGTAACATTTGTAATCCGTTTTTTTAGGGGGGTGCAATCGCAGATCGATCCTGGCTCCGAAATGTCAGTCTGGGTTCAGCTATAAGGTTCTATATGACACTTCTGAATTAGACATTAAGATATTAAGACAACTGTAGCTATTTGAATACATAAATGATAGAATAACACTATTTTACCAATATAGAGTCAAAGTACATTATTAAGAAATGTATTATGATCGAATTACAACATCAACTTTCTAGTTTTTCATTTTTTCACTTAAAATGTATGTTTTCAAACATCTATCTTCACAGATATATGAAGAACCATCTAAAGATCAATTAAATATGACTATACAATTGTTTTTTTTAAATATCAGATAGAACCTTATAGTCCCAAGGTCTCGATTTGAGAAAAAGTGCGTAGGCTATATGTCTATCTCTCTCTAGGCCTACATGGCCTTGGGTGTTTTGAAAAGCACGAAATTGAACATGTATAGGCTTACTATCTATTTTGAAACATGAACAGCTGATTAATGTTGATTGGTTAATCATGTAGGCTATCTGATGAGAGATGATTGATAGATATATCTGGGAAACCCGGTCATGGATGATTTACCTGGCAACTGAGATTCTTGGTTTCCCCGGTAATACAAAACAGCGTGCGTGGGCTGCAGTGGTTGCTGCAATGTGTCTACGTGATTACGCACGGGCCACGGCACTGCGCAGAGAGGGGGACCCTCGTTTTCTCGTCGACATAGAACCATGTAAGGAAACTGACTTCCGGTTCTCTTTGGGAGAAATATATAGCATTACGTCATTTACACATTAGAAGGAAAGACTGAGAGAGGTAGACGAGGGAGAGGGAGATGTTATAATTCAGCCACTGAATATGACACTGAACAAAAATATAAAGACAACTTGCAATAATTTCAAATATTTTTCTGAGTTACAGTTCATATAATGAAATCAGTCAATTGAAATATATTCATTAGGCCCTAATCGATGGATTTCACATCACTGTGATTAGATATGCATCTGTTTTTCAGAGATACATTAAAAAAAATGTAGAGGCGTGGATCAGAAAACCAGCCATGCAGTGCGACACATCTCCTTCCAATACCGTTGATCAGGCTGTTGATTGTGGCCTGTGGAATTTTGTCCCACTCCTCTTCAAAGGCTGCTCAAAGTTTCTGGATATTGTCGGGAACTTGAACATGCTGTCGTACATGTCGATCCAGAGCATCCCAAACATGCAATGGGTGACATGTCTGGTGAGTATGCAGGCCATGGAACAACTGGGACATTTTCAGCTTGCAGGAATTGTGTACACATCCTTGCATCATGGGTCCATGCATTATCATGCTGAAATATGAGGTGAGAGCAGCAGATGACTGGCACGACAACGGGCCTCAGGATCTCGTCAAGGTATCACTGTGCATTCAAATTGCCATTGATAAAATGCAATTGTGTTCGTTGTCTGTTATGCCTGCCCATACCATAACCACACCACCACCACGGGGCACTCTGTTCACAACGGGGACATCAGCAAATGGCTCGCACAGTTGAAAATGAGGTTAATCCGTGAAGAGCACACTTCTCCAGCGTGCCAGTGGCCATCGAAGGTGAGCATTTGCCCGCTGAAGTCAGTTACGACGTCGAACTGCTGTCAGGTCAAGACCCTGGTGAGGACGACGAGCACGCAGATGAGCTTCTCTGAGATGGTTTCTGACAGTTTGTGCAGAAAGGATTTGGTTATGCAAATCCACAGTTTCATCAGCTGTCCAGGTGGCTGGTCTCAGACGATCCCGCAGGTGAAGAAGCCGGATGTGGAGGTCCTGGCTGGACTGGTTACACGTGGTCTGCAGTTGTGAGGCCCGATGGAACTACTGCCAAAATCTCTACAATGACGTTGGAGGTGGCTTATGGTAGAGAAATAAACATTCAATTATCTGGCAACAGCTCTTTTATTTTAGCTCATGAAACACGAGACCAACACTTTTACATTTTTGTTCAGTGTACTTCAGCATGTTGCACCACAGTAACCCGATGAGCAAAAGCCTAGTCAGCAAAAAGGGGAGCTTACGCAAGTGTTCAGGTTTCAGGCGTGATTAACCTCCTAATCAAGTATATGTGGTTCACCGAACCACCTCTGTTACACTACCTTTTAACACCTAGATGGGATAGATAGAGAGGAGACAGGCAGTTAGATCTGTTCCTTACCGTCTGACTGCCCTCAGGTGGGATTTATTAGCTGTTAATGGGAAGCTCAAGCTCGTGCTCATATGACTGCGGATATTCCTTGGTTATCTAACAGGCACACATACTGCCTCTCCTCATACACACACACCCATACACACCTCTTTGACGCTCCAGCTCAAATCGATGTGTGAGAGGAGGGCGAGGATGTAGAGGAGGAGAAGGGAGAGGAGGAGAGGAGGAGAAGGGAGAGGAGGAGAGGAGGTTGGGTTGTGTGTGTGGGAGGAGGGCGAGGATGTAGAGGAGGAGAGGAGGTTGGGTTGTGTGTGTGGGAGGAGGGCGAGGATGTAGAGGAGGAGAGGAGGTTGGGTTGTGTGTGTGGGAGGAGGGAGAGGATGTAGAGGAGGAGAAGGGAGAGGAGGAGAGGAGGTTGGGTTGTGTGTGTGGGAGGAGGGAGAGGATGTAGAGGAGGAGAAGGGAGAGGAGGAGAGGAGGTTGGGTTGTGTGTGTGGGAGGAGGGAGAGGATGTAGAGGAGGAGAAGGGAGAGGAGGAGAGGAGGTTGGGTTGTGTGTGTGGGAGGAGGGAGAGGATGTAGAGGAGGAGAAGGGAGAGGAGGAGAGGAGGTTGGGTTGTGTGTGTGGGAGGAGGGAGAGGATGTAGAGGAGGAGAAGGGAGAGAGGAGAGGAGGTTGGGTTGTGTGTGTGAGAGGAGGGAGAGGATGTAGAGGAGGAGAAGGGAGAGGAGGAGAGGAGGTTGGGTTGTGTGTGTGGGAGGAGGGAGAGGATGTAGAGGAGGAGAAGGGAGAGGAGGAGAGGAGGTTGGGTTGTGTGTGTGGGAGGAGGGAGAGGATGTAGAGGAGGAGAAGGGAGAGGAGGAGAGGAGGTTGGGTTGTGTGTGTGGGAGGAGGGAGAGGATGTAGAGGAGGAGAAGGGAGAGGAGGAGAGGAGGTTGGGTTGTGTGTGGGAGGAGGGCGAGGATGTAGAGGAGGAGAAGGGAGAGGAGGAGAGGAGGTTGGGTTGTGTGTGTGGGAGGAGGGAGAGGATGTAGAGGAGGAGAAGGGAGAGGAGGAGAGGAGGTTGGGTTGTGTGTGTGGGAGGAGGGAGAGGATGTAGAGGAGGAGAAGGGAGAGGAGGAGAGGAGGTTGGGTTGTGTGTGTGGGAGGAGGGAGAGGATGTAGAGGAGGAGAAGGGAGAGGAGGAGAGGAGGTTGGGTTGTGTGTGTGAGAGGAGGGAGAGGATGTAGAGGAGGAGAAGGGAGAGGAGGAGAGGAGGTTGGGTTGTGTGTGTGGGAGGAGTGTATGTGATGGAGAAGGCATGGGTCTGTATGAGGTGAAGGTGACAAGTGTTTATTGACTTAAAGCATTATTCATTGAAATGTGTGTGTGTCAATCAACATGTTAATTATACAGTTAGAAAGCAATGTATAGACAGGAATTAACAACACATTGTATATATACACCACATAAATACGCATTTGACAAAATACACGTCCTTGTGTGACAGTGTCTATACAGTACCTGTAATATCTGTGTCGGAATGATAATCAGCGTGTGTGGGCACACACGCCTGTGTGTGTGTGTGCACATTCCTGTGTGTGTGTGTGTGGGCATATGAGTGAGTGTGTGTTTGTGTGCCTGTGTGCGTGCTTGTGAGCATGCTTTTGTGTGTGTGTCCTTGGGCTCTGAGGTAAAAAGGTGTCAATCTGTCTCAGTGGTGTGGGTTTCAGGGTGGTGGAGAAGGGGAGGGGGGTGGCTAGGTAACCAAGTAGACTAAGGTCGAGTTACACCGGTTCCTGTCTCTCTCTTTCCCAAATGCAGATAACTCTTCTGCTCTTCATTTAATCTTTTCTAAAGCTAGAACCCCATTTATTTTTTTGTTGAGTTTGAGGGCTCTGCAAGGGATCTACAACCAACTGAAAAGTACTTAATCTTACATTTGGAATGTTCTGAAACATTCTGGAACCTTCTGGAACATTTTAGAACCTTATGATCCCTGTTGACATCTTGAAGCCACCTGAGGAACTGAGGCTATTTTTTGTTTTTCTCTGACTAGTCTGTGGTCTCTACCTGTCTGTACTGGTCTTTGCTGGTCTGTACTAGTCTGAACTGGTCTGTAGTGGTCAGGATGCGAGGGTTAGAGCTAAAGGCCCTCGGTGCAGCGTTGCTGGTCCTTTCAGTGGTTATCACCTCTCATTGTCAGTCGGACTCTTCAGGTAGGTATGTGAGCATGTTTGTGTGTGTGTGTGTGGTCTGTCACCCTTTGAACTTCCTGACTCCCTGTTCCTCTTGGCCCCACTTACATTTATAGTATTGTTTCCAACCTTTCCTTGACTCCTTCCCTTGTCTCCTATTCTTCATGACCTCTCATTTGAAATGACATGATATGTGTAAGCAAATGAAACATTGGTAGTTTGGCAAACAATGCTCAGACCCCCTAAATGCCTAGGGCTAAGCTCAATGATTTTAGCTCAACGCCTAGGGTTTAGCTCAATGACTTTAGCTCAATGCCTAGGGTTTAGCTAAATGAGTTTAGCTCAATGCCTAGGGTTTATCTCATTGCACTTAGCTCAATGCCTAGGGTCTAGGTCAATGAGTTTAGCTCAATGCCTAGGGTTTAGCTCAATGCCTAGGGTTTAGCTGTAACGGCGTTCGTCTGTTGAAAGAAGAGAGTCGGACCGAAATGCAGCGTGTTGGTTACTCATGACTTTAATGAAAGAAAACACGGTACATGAAATAACCGATACTAAATACAAAAACAACAGAATGGAACGTGAAACTAATTACAGCTTATCTGGTGACTACAACACAGAGACAGGAACAAACACCCACGAAATACAAAGCGAACTCAGGCTGCCTAAATACGGTTCCCAATCAGAGACAACGAATAGCACCTGACTCTAATTGAGAATCGCCTCAGGCAGCCAAGCCTAACAACACCCCTAATCAGCCGCGATCCCAAATACTACAAACCCCAATACGAAAACAACATATAAACCCATGTCACACCCTGGCCAACCCAAACATATAACAAAAGCACAAAATACAATGACCAAGGCGTGACATTAGCTCAATAACTAGGGTTTAGCTCATTATCTAGGGGTTTGCTCAATGCCTAGGGTTTAGATCAATGAGTTTAGCTCATTTCATAGGGTTTAGCTAAACACCCAGGGTTAGCTCAATACCTAGGGTTTAGCTCAATGCTTAACGTCAATGCCTGGGGTTTAGCTCAATGCCTATGGTTTAGCACAATGCCTAGGGTTTAGCTCAATTCCTAGGGTTTAGGTATGTACTTGGGGATTAGCTCAATACCTGGGGTTTAGCTCAATGCCTAGGGTTTATCTCAATACCTAGGATTTAGCTCAACATCTGGAGTTTAGCTCAATGAGATTAGCTCAATGCCTTGGGTTTAGCTCAGAACCTAGGGTTTAATTAAAATCATACAGGTTTAGCTCAATGATTAGGGTTTCGCTCAATTTCTAGGGTTTAGCTCAAAGCCTTGGGTTTATCCCAATACCTAGGGTTTTGCTCAATGGGATTAGCTTAATGACTAGGGTATAGCTCAATGCCTGAGGTATAGCTCAATGCATAGGTTTTAGGTCAACGCCTAAGGTTTAGCTCAATGAGATTAACTTAATGCTTAGGGCATAGCTCAATGCCTAAGGTGTATAGCTCAATGATTAGGGATTAGCTCAATTCCTAGGTTTTAGCTAAATGCCAAGGGTTTAGCACATTGCATAGGGTTCATCTCAATGAGTTTAGCTCATTGCCTAGGGTTTAGCCCAATGCCTAGGGTGTAGCTCAGTTCCTAGGGTTTTGGTCGATACTTGGGGATTAGCTCAATGCCTAGAGTTTAGTTCAATGAGTTTACCTCAATACCTAGGGTTTAGCTCAATGCATAGAGTTTAGCTCAATGCATAGGGTTTAGCTCAATGCATAGGGTTCAGCTCAATATCTAGGGTTTAGCTCAATATCTAGGGTTTAGCTCAATGGGTTTAGCTCAGTGCTTTGGATTTAGCTCAAAGCCTAGGGTTTAGCTCAGAACCTAGGGTTTAGCTCAAATCCTACAGGTTTAGCTCAATGATTAGGTTTTAGGTGAATGCCTAGGATATAGCTCAATGTCTAGGGTGTAGCTCAATGCCTAAGGTATAGCTCAATGCCTAGGTTTTAGATCAATGCCTAGGGATTAGCTCAATGCCACGGGTTTAGCTCATTGCCAAGGGTTTAGCTCATTGCCTTGGGTTTAGCTCATTGCCTTGGGTTTAGCTCAATGAATTAAGCTCAATGCCTAGGGTTTAGCCCAATAACTATGTTTTAGCTCAATTAGTTTAGCTCAATGCCTAGGGTTCAGCTCAATGCCCAGGGTTTAGCTCAATATCTAGGGGTTAGCTCAATATCTAGGGGTTAGCTTAATGACTTGGGTTTAGATCAATACGTTTAGCTCAATTCCTAGGGTTATCTCAATATCTAGGGATTTTTTCAACACCTTGGTTTTAGCTCAATTCCAAGGGTTTAGCTCAATGCCTAGGGTTTAGCTCAATACCTATGGTTTAGCTAAACGCCCAGGGTTAGCTCAATACCTAGGGTTTAGCTCAATGCTTAACCTCAATGCCTGGGGATTAGCTCAATTCCCAGGTTTTTGCTCAATTTATAGGGTTTAGCGCAATGCCTATGGTTTAGTTCAATGCCTAGGCTTAAGATCAATACCTAGGGTTTTGCTCAATTAGTTTAGCTCAATGCCTAGGGTTTAGCTCAATATAGGGGTTAGCTCAAAATCTAGGGGTTAGCTCAATGACTTGAGTTTAGATCAACGAGTTTAGCTCATTTCCTAGGCTTTTGTTCAATAACTAGGGATTTTTTTCAACACTTAGGTTTCAGCCAAATACCTAGGATTAGCTCAATGACCAGAGTTTAGCTAAATCCCTAGGGTTTAATTCAATGCCTGGGGTTTAGCTCACTGCCTAGGATTTAGCTCAATGTCTAGGGTTCAGCTCAATATCTAGGGTTTAGCTCAATGATTTTAGCCTAATGATTTTAGCTAAATTCCTACGGTTTAGGTTAATGCCTAAGCTACATTTACATTTACATTTAAGTCATTTAGCAGACGCTCTTATCCAGAGCGACTTACAAATTGGTGCATTCACCTTATGACATCCAGTAGAACAGTCACTTTACAATAGTGCATCTAACTCTTAAAGGGGGGGGGGGTGAGAAGGATTACTTATCCTATCCTAGGTATTCCTTAAAAAGGTGGGGTTTCAGGTGTCTCCGGAAGGTGGTGATTGACTCCGCTGTCCTGGCGTCGTGAGGGAGTTTGTTCCACCATTGGGGGGCCAGAGCAGCGAACAGTTTTGACTGGGCTGAGCGGGAACTGTACTTCCTCAGTGGTAGGGAGGCGAGCAGGCCAGAGGTGGATGAACGCAGTGCCCTTGTTTGGGTGTAGGGCCTGATCAGAGCCTGGAGGTACTGAGGTGCCGTTCCCCTCACAGCTCCGTAGGCAAGCACCATGGTCTTGTAGCGGATGCGAGCTTCAACTGGAAGCCAGTGGAGAGAGCGGAGGAGCGGGGTGACGTGGGAGAACTTGGGAAGGTTGAACACCAGACGGGCTGCGGCGTTCTGGATGAGTTGTAGGGGTTTAATGGCACAGGCAGGGAGCCCAGCCAACAGCGAGTTGCAGTAATCCAGACGGGAGATGACAAGTGCCTGGATTAGGACCTGCGCCGCTTCCTGTGTGAGGCAGGGTCATACTCTGCGGATGTTGTAGAGCATGAACCTACAGGAACGGGCCACCGCCTTGATGTTAGTTGAGAACGACAGGGTGTTGTCCAGGATCACGCCAAGGTTCTTAGCGCTCTGGGAGGAGGACACAATGGAGTTGTCAACCGTGATGGCGAGATCATGGAACGGGCAGTCCTTCCCCGGGAGGAAGAGCAGCTCCGTCATTCAGAGGTTCAGCTTGAGGTGGTGATCCGTCATCCACACTGATATGTCTGCCAGACATGCAGAGATGCGATTCGCCACCTGGTCATCAGAAGGGGGAAAGGAGAAGATTAATTGTGTGTCGTCTGCATAGCAATGATAGGAGAGACCATGTGAGGTTATGACAGAGCCAAGTGACTTGGTGTACAGCGAGAATAGGAGAGGGCCTAGAACAGAGCCCTGGGGGACACCAGTGGTGAGAGCGCGTGGTGAAGAGACAGATTCTCGCCACGCCACCTGGTAGGAGCGACCTGTCAGGTAGGACGCAATCCAAGCGTGGGCCGCGCCGGAGATGCCCAACTCGGAGAGGGTGGAGAGGAGGATCTGATGGTTCACAGTATCGAAGGCAGCCGATAGGTCTAGAAGGATGAGAGCAGAGGAGAGAGAGTTAGCTTTAGCGGTGCGGAGCGCCTCCGTGATACAGAGAAGAGCAGTCTCAGTTGAATGACTAGTCTTGAAACCTGACTGATTAGGATCAAGAAGGTCATTCAGAGAGAAATAGCGGGAGAGCTGGCCAAGGACGGCACGTTCAAGAGTTTTGGAGAGAAAAGAAAGAAGGGATACTGGTCTGTAGTTGTTGACATCGGAGGGATCGAGTGTAGGCTATTGCTCAATGCCTAGAGTTTAGCTCAATAGCCAGGGTTTAGCTCAATGATTTTAGCCTAATGCCTAGGGTTTAGGTCAAAGCCTAGGTTTTTGCTCAATTCCTAGGGTTTATGTTGATACTTGGGGTTTTGCTCAATGCATGGGGTTAAGCTCAATGCATAGGGTTTAGCTTAATGAATTTAGCTCAATACCTAGGGTATAGCTCAATGCATAGGGTTCAGCTCAATATCTAGGGTTTAGCTAAATTATTTTAGCCTAATGATTTTAGCTCAATTCCTAGGGTTTAGGTCAATGCCTACGGTTTAGCTCAATGCCTAGGGTTTATCTCAATAGCTAGGGTTTAGCTAATTGATTTTAGCCCAATGCCTAGTGTTTAGATCAATGCCTAGGGTTATGTTGATACTGGGGTTTTGCTCAATGCATAGGGTTTAGCTTAATAAATGTAGCTCAATACATTACATTACATTTAAGTCATTTAGCAGACGCTCTTATCCAGAGCGACTTACAAATTGGTGCATTCACCTTATGACATCCAGTGGAACAGCCACTTTACAATAGTGCATCTAAATCTTTTAAGGGGGGTGAGAAGGATTACTTTATCCTATCCTAGGTATTCCTTAAAGAGGTGGGGTTTCAGGTGTCTCCGGAAGGTGGTGATTGACTCCGCTGTCCTGGCGTCGTGAGGGAGTTTGTTCCACCATTGGGGGCCAGAGCAGCGAACAGTTTTGACTGGGCTGAGCGGGAACTGTACTTCCTCAGTGGTAGGGAGGCGAGCAGGCCAGAGGTGGATGAACGCAGTGCCCTTGTTTGGGTGTAGGGCCTGATCAGAGCCTGGAGGTACTGAGGTGCCGTTCCCCTCACAGCTCCGTAGGCAAGCACCATGGTCTTGTAGCGGATGCGAGCTTCAACTGGAAGCCAGTGGAGAGAGCGGAGGAGCGGGGTGACGTGGGAGAACTTGGGAAGGTTGAACACCAGACGGGCTGCGGCGTTCTGGATGAGTTGTAGGGGTTTAATGGCACAGGCAGGGAGCCCAGCCAACAGCGAGTTGCAGTAATCCAGACGGGAGATGACAAGTGCCTGGATTAGGACCTGCGCCGCTTCCTGTGTGAGGCAGGGTCATACTCTGCGGATGTTGTAGAGCATGAACCTACAGGAACGGGCCACCGCCTTGATGTTAGTTGAGAACGACAGGGTGTTGTCCAGGATCACGCCAAGGTTCTTAGCGCTCTGGGAGGAGGACACAATGGAGTTGTCAACCGTGATGGCGAGATCATGGAACGGGCAGTCCTTCCCCGGGAGGAAGAGCAGCTCCGTCTTGCAGAGGTTCAGCTTGAGGTGGTGATCCGTCATCCACACTGATATGTCTGCCAGACATGCAGAGATGCGATTCGCCACCTGGTCATCAGAAGGGCGAAAGGAGAAGATTAATTGTGTGTCGTCTGCATAGCAATGATAGGAGAGACCATGTGAGGTTATGACAGAGCCAAGTGACTTGGTGTACAGCGAGAATAGGAGAGGGCCTAGAACAGAGCCCTGGGGGACACCAGTGGTGAGAGCGCGTGGTGAAGAGACAGATTCTCGCCACGCCACCTGGTAGGAGCGACCTGTCAGGTAGGACGCAATCCAAGCGTGGGCCGCGCCGGAGATGCCCAACTCGGAGAGGGTGGAGAGGAGGATCTGATGGTTCACAGTATCGAAGGCAGCCGATAGGTCTAGAAGGATGAGAGCAGAGGAGAGAGAGTTAGCTTTAGCGGTGCGGAGCGCCTCCGTGATACAGAGAAGAGCAGTCTCAGTTGAATGACTAGTCTTGAAACCTGACTGATTAGGATCAAGAAGGTCATTCAGAGAGAAATAGCGGGAGAGCTGGCCAAGGACGGCACGTTCAAGAGTTTTGGAGAGAAAAGAAAGAAGGGATACTGGTCTGTAGTTGTTGACATCGGAGGGATCGAGTGTAGGCTATTGCTCAATGCCTAGAGTTTAGCTCAATAGCCAGGGTTTAGCTCAATGATTTTAGCCTAATGCCTAGGGTTTAGGTCAAAGCCTAGGTTTTTGCTCAATTCCTAGGGTTTATGTTGATACTTGGGGTTTTGCTCAATGCATGGGGTTAAGCTCAATGCATAGGGTTTAGCTTAATGAATTTAGCTCAATACCTAGGGTATAGCTCAATGCATAGGGTTCAGCTCAATATCTAGGGTTTAGCTAAATTATTTTAGCCTAATGATTTTAGCTCAATTCCTAGGGTTTAGGTCAATGCCTACGGTTTAGCTCAATGCCTAGGGTTTATCTCAATAGCTAGGGTTTAGCTAATTGATTTTAGCCCAATGCCTAGTGTTTAGATCAATGCCTAGGGTTATGTTGATACTGGGGTTTTGCTCAATGCATAGGGTTTAGCTTAATAAATGTAGCTCAATACATTACATTACATTTAAGTCATTTAGCAGACGCTCTTATCCAGAGCGACTTACAAATTGGTGCATTCACCTTATGACATCCAGTGGAACAGCCACTTTACAATAGTGCATCTAAATCTTTTAAGGGGGGTGAGAAGGATTACTTTATCCTATCCTAGGTATTCCTTAAAGAGGTGGGGTTTCAGGTGTCTCCGGAAGGTGGTGATTGACTCCGCTGTCCTGGCGTCGTGAGGGAGTTTGTTCCACCATTGGGGGCCAGAGCAGCGAACAGTTTTGACTGGGCTGAGCGGGAACTGTACTTCCTCAGTGGTAGGGAGGCGAGCAGGCCAGAGGTGGATGAACGCAGTGCCCTTGTTTGGGTGTAGGGCCTGATCAGAGCCTGGAGGTACTGAGGTGCCGTTCCCCTCACAGCTCCGTAGGCAAGCACCATGGTCTTGTAGCGGATGCGAGCTTCAACTGGAAGCCAGTGGAGAGAGCGGAGGAGCGGGGTGACGTGGGAGAACTTGGGAAGGTTGAACACCAGACGGGCTGCGGCGTTCTGGATGAGTTGTAGGGGTTTAATGGCACAGGCAGGGAGCCCAGCCAACAGCGAGTTGCAGTAATCCAGACGGGAGATGACAAGTGCCTGGATTAGGACCTGCGCCGCTTCCTGTGTGAGGCAGGGTCGTACTCTGCGGATGTTGTAGAGCATGAACCTACAGGAACGGGCCACCGCCTTGATGTTAGTTGAGATGAGGGCAATGTGATTGCATAATCTGTGGATCTATTGGGGCAGTAAGCAAATTTAAGTGGGTTTAGGGTGTCAGGTAAGGGATATGATCCTTAAATTGCCTCAAAGGACTTTATGATCACAGAAGTGAGTGCAAACTCTTATTTTCAATGATGGCCTAGGCCAGATTTGTACCTTGTCAGCTAGGGGATTTGAACTCGCAACCTTCTGGTTACTAGTCCAACGCTCTAACCATTAGACTACCCTGCCGCCCCAGGGAAATTTAGTTAAATGACCTTTGCTTTCTTGTGTAAAGGAACAATGCTCGACAGCTTGAAGCAAGTGGGAACAGCAGACTGGGATAGGGAGAGATTGAATATGTCCTTAAACACTCCAGCCAGCTGGTCTGCACCGAGGAGGGTATAGCTCAATGCATAGGTTTCAGCTCAGTATCTAGGGTTTAGCTCAATAGGTAAGGTTTAGCTCAATAAGTTTTTCTCAATGCCTAGGGTTGAGCTCAATGCCTAGTGTTTAGCTAAATACCTAGGATTTAGCTCAATATCTAGAGTGTAGCTCAATGAGTTTAGCTCAATGCCTTGGGTTTAGCTCAATGCCTAGGGTTTAGCTCAATACCTAGGTTTTAGCTCAATATCTAGAGTTTAGGTCAATGAGTTTAACTCAATTCCCTGGGTTTAGCTCAAAGCTTAGGGTTTAGCTCAATGCATAGGGTTAGCCCAATGCCTATGGTTTAGCTCAAAGCCTACAGGTTTATCTCAATGATTAATGTCTAGCTAATGCCCTGGGTTTAGCTCAACACCTAGGTTTTAGCTCAATGCGTAGGTTTTAGCTCAATGGCTAGGGTTTAGCTCAATACCTAGGGTTTAGCTCAATACCTAGGGTTTAGCTCATTGCCTAGGGTTTAGCTCAACGCCTAGGGTTTAGCTCAACGCCTAGGGTTTAGCTCAATGTCTAGGGTTTAGCTCAATGCCTAGGGTTTAGCTCAATGATTAGGGATTAGCTCAATTCCTGGGGTTTAGCTCAATGCCAAGGGTTTATCTGAACGAGTTTAGCTCAATGCCTAGGGCTTAGCTTAATACCTTGGGTTTAGCTCAAGACCTAGGTTTAAGCTCAATCCCTAGGGTTTAGCTCAATAAGTTTAGCTCAATGAGTTTAGCTCAATTCCTAGGGTATAGCTCAATGCCTAGGGTACAGCTCAATTCCTAAGGTTTTGCTCAGACCCTAGGGTTGAGCTCAATGTCTAGTGTTTAGCTCAGTCACTAGGGTTTTGAAATAAACCTTTGCTTTGGGTTTAGCTCAATGCCTTGGGTTTAGCTCAATGCCTAGGGTTTAGCTCAATGCCTAGGGTTTAGCTCAATACCTAGGGTTTAGCTCATTGCCTAGGGTTTAGCTCAACGCCTAGGGTTTAGCTCAATGTCTAGGGTTTAGCTCAATGCCTAGGGTTTCGCTCAATGCCTAGGGTTTAGCTCAATGATTAGGGATTAGCTCAATTCCTGGGGTTTAGCTCAATGCCTAGGGTTTAGCTCAATGCCTAGTGTTTAGCTCAGTCACTAGGGTTTTGAAATAAACCTTTGCTTTGGGTTTAGCTCAATGCCTTGGGTTTAGCTCAATGCCTAGGGTTTAGCTCAATGCCTAGGGTTTAGCTCAATACCTAGGGTTTAGCTCATTGCCTAGGGTTTAGCTCAACGCCTAGGGTTTAGCTCAACGCCTAGGGTTTAGCTCAATGTCTAGGGTTTAGCTCAATGCCTAGGGTTTCGCTCAATGCCTAGGGTTTAGCTCAATGATTAGGGATTAGCTCAATTCCTGGGGTTTAGCTCAATGCCTAGGGTTTAGCTCAATGCCTAGTGTTTAGCTCAGTCACTAGGGTTTTGAAATAAACCTTTGCTTTGGGTTTAGCTCAATGCCAAGGGTTTAGCTCAATGCCTAGGGTTTAGCTCAATGCCTAGGGTTTAGCTCAAAGCCTCAGACTTAGCCCAATGCCCAGGGTTTAGCTCGATGCCTAGGGTCTAGCTCAATGCCTAGGGTTTAGCTCAATGTCTCGGGTTTAGCTCAATGTCTCGGGTTTAGCTCAATGCCTTGGGTTTATCTCAACTCCTGGGGTTTAGCTCAATGTCTAGGGTTTAGCTAAATTCCTAGGGTTTAGCTCAATGATTAGGGATTAGCTCAAATCCTAGGGTTTAGCTCAATGCCAAGAGTTTAGCTCATTGCCTAGGGTTTATCTCAATGAGTTTAGCTCAATGCCTAGGGTTTAGCTCAATACCTAGGGTTTAGCTCATTGCCTAGGGTTTAGCTCAATACCTAGTGTTTAGCTCAACACCTATGTTTTAACTCAATGCTTAGGGTTTAGCTCAATGCCTAGGGTTTAGCCCAATATCTAGGGTTTAGCTCAACAAGTTTAGCTCAATGCCGAGGGTTTAGCTCAATGCCTAGGATTTAGCTCAATGACTTGGGTTTAGCCCAATGCCTCGGGTTTAGCCCAATGCCCAGGGTTGATCTCAAAGCCTAGGGTTTAGCTCAATTCCTAGGGTTTAGCTCGATGCCTGGGGTTTAGCTCAAGGAGTGTAGTTCAATGCCTAGGATTTAAGTGAATCCTAGGTTTGAACTAATTTTGTATTTTTCTGTGTTCCCCTCCCCATCTACTATTGGTTGTATTTGTTGGATGAGAAAAAAAAAGTTTGCGACTAAATATTTTGTGACTAAAGTTCAATTTATCTTGAATGATTCATTGATTCCTGTTATGAGGAAAGCAGAGGTCCGCCCTGAATGTGTTTATGTGTGTTATTCTGCACTGGCTGATTGATTGACAACTGTTGCCTCCAATAGACTGCTCCCAGGCTGAGTCATGTGACCTGTGTGTCGGAGACTCCACCCTAAATCTGACTGACTGTGTCTGGAGGGTCTGCGGGAACAGTGAGACACACACACACACACACACACACACACACACACACACACACACACACACACACACACACACACACACACACACACACACACACACACACACACACACACACACACACACACACACACACACACACACACACACACACACACACACACACACACGTAAGACAACCCTCCAGGTCTTTACCAGATGATTAAATTATTCAGTGTGTCAGGATCTGACCTACACATACACACCATCCCTCCTCTCTCTCGTAGGTAATGATACTGGGTGTGTATCCGATCAGGGTGATTCTCAGAACTGTAATGTGACAAACGACCCAGCCATGTGCACAGGTGAGTAACACACACACACACACACACACACACACACACACACACACACACACACACACACACACACACACACACACACACACACACACACACACACACACACACACACACACACACACACACACACAAAATAGACAATGTGAGTAAAAACTATTTGCTAAATAACAATAACATTGATTACATTTCCTTATGTGTTTTTAGTCATAGAGATAGCGGAAGAAGGTGAAGGGGACTCAGGTGAGATTAAACTCAACATTCCGTCACTTTATCCATCCCTTATTGATCTCACTATTATTACTCATCCCTCTCCCCCTCTCTCTCTTCCCATATCTCTCCTTCTCCCCCCTCCCCATATATCTCCGCCTGTCAGATGAGTCTCCTCCAGAGCCATCAGAGTTCTCCCAGGCCAGCTTTGACATGTCCAGTTTCATAGGAGGCATCATCCTGGTGCTGTGTGTGCAGGCTGGGGGATTCTTCGCCATGCGCTTCCTCAAGAAAGATACCACCTACGACCCCATGTGAGTGAGGGTGTGTGTGTGTGTGTGTGAGAGAGAGAGAGCAAGAGACAATTAGGCAACAACAAATTCAATCCCTTTTAGACAACTTCCTGGACAAAACTTTCCATTGTAATACTGACGGTGTAAACTTGACAGTAGAAAACCTAAACAGTACATTTGACCTTAGCTTCACTATCAAATCTAAAAATGTCAAACAGAAAACCCGAAGACAATTAACAACAATGACAAATGGTTTGATGAAGAATGCAAAAACCTAAGAAAGAAATTGAGATAACTATACAACCATAAACAGAGACCCAGAAAACCTGAGCCTACGCCTTCACTGTAGTGAATCACTAAAACAATACAGAAATACACTACTGAAAAAGAAGGAACAGCATGTCAGAAAAGAGCTCAATGTAATTAAAGAACCCATAGAATCTAACCACTTCTGGGAAAATCGGAAAACACTAAACAAACAACAACATGAAGCGTTATCTATCCAAAACTGAGATGTATTGATAAACCACTTCTCCAATCTTTTTGGCTCTATAACAAAGAACAAACAGTAAAAAAATATACATGATCAAATACAAATCATAGAATCAACTATTAAAGACTACCAGAACCCACTGGATTCTCCAATTACTTTGAATGAACTACAGGACACCATACAAACCATCCAACCCAAAAAGGCCTGTGGTGTTGATGGTATCCTCAATGAAATGATAAAATATACAAACCACAAATTTCAATTGACTATACTTAAACTCTAACATCATCCTTAGCTCTGGCATCTTCCCCAGTATTTGGAACCAAGGACTGATTACCCCCAATCCACAAAAGTGGAGACAAATTTGACCCCAATAACCACCATGGGATATCCGTCAACGGCAACCTTGGGAAAATCATCTGCATTATCATTAACAGCAGACTCGTACATTTCCTCAGTGAAAACAATGCACTGAGCAAATGTCAAATTGGCTTTTTACCAAATTACCATATGACAGACCACGTATTCACCATGCACACACTAATTGACAAACAAACAAAACAAAACAAAGACAAAGTCTTCACATGATTTGTTGATTTCAAAAAAACTTTTGACTAAATTTGGAATGAGGGTCTGCTATACAAATTGATGGAAAGTGGTGTTTGGAAAAAAAGGTGATGTGACTATCATTAATGTGATGACTGCTTTTTACCAAATATTTACCTACTACGTTTACTTATTACTCAATTAAATTAATCATGTAACAATTAACTCATTCGGAATTTGGAGCACCACGGGAACAGTTGTTTACCGAGTTACTATCTCCTGAATTAAACTCTAAAGATGATCTAAATATCTCTTACATCAATTATAGAAAAATATTAATTATTACCTCATCAGTCACATTCTGAATGTCGCATAAACCTTGGATATCTGCACGAACTCTAACCTAAGTGATGAATCAGCGATACACAAATTGGCTTAATTATTTATCAACTAACTAAATCATCACACCAAATACGTAAACACACATACAATAAAAACAGGTCCCTAGTTGACTAACAAAAGCATGACCGTTTGGTTACGCAATGGAAAGGGAGGGACAAAGAGTAAACTTATCATACATATGGAAACTGTGCTCACTGTAACCAGAATACTTAGCACAGTAACAACCACATAAATGCAAAATATATTTACGTGTAGATGTCTTTCTCTGTCGTCACCACTCGATCCATCTATGGGAAGTGGTTTGATGTAAGTCTCTGGTTTTCCACCATAGTTACAATGTCCTTCTTAGTTGTAGACTTCTTTTCTTCTGGAGTGTTCATTAGAATAGGTACTTCAGATGTACCACACACAGTGTTCTGAGGGATCTATTTATTTGACAAGGCAAGTCTGTTTAGAGCAAATTCTTAATTACAATGACGGTCTACCAGGGAACACTGGGTCAACTGCCTTGTTCAGGGGCAGAACGATAGGTTTTTACCTTTTCAGCTCGGGGATTCAATCTAGCAACCTTTCTGTTACTGTCCCAACGCTCTAACCACTAGGCTATCTGCCGCCCTTTCTCTCGTCTTTGGTCAAAATGTCCTAGACTACTTTACATGCACGGCTGCAGACGGTGCATGTTTTAGTCTAGTTTACAAAGTTCTAAACATTTCAGCGTGTGGACCGTGGCCTCACATTCTCTGGTCTCAATGGTTGATTATTCAGGGTACAGCTAGGACCACAGCAACCCGGCATGTTTTGGTCTAATATACATTTCATTAGCAAGTCCTTTTAAGCACTCTGGTCTTAGGGGCATTCCAACATGCCGACGCAATGTCTGTGCTCACGTGGGCGTGGTTACTGACTGAGCCTGTTTATATGAAAAGTCATTATCTCATTTAGAAGGCTAAAATCACATTTCTATCTTTTCAAAAATAGTTTAATATTTAATCATATAATTATAGCTGTAAATGTAGCTGTAAATCTGACATATACCGTGTGAAAGCTCTTAAAGTTACAATATTTCTGTTATAAGGTCTTGCTGATCATTTTAATGACATCACAAAATATACATTCATTTTCCATATTCCATCTCATCATTCAGATGTTGAAATATATTGTCCCAGTGTCCATTGTTTGATGTTGAAATTTTGGCAGCAAAGTCTCTTTCGGTCTTCCCATACTGCAGAGCCAAAGGGAAAGTGTCTGCAAGGTATTTAAGTAATAAAACAGGCCAACCCCCCCCTCTCCTGTTGGAGGGGGCTATCCTCAAACAAATGTCTACTGTTTGCTGATGATCTGGTGCTTCTGTCCCCAACCAAGGAGAGCCTAGAGCAGCACCTAGATGCTTCTGCACAAATTCTGTCAAACCTGGACCCTGACAGTAAATCTCAGTAAGACAAAAATAATGGTGTTCCAAAAAAAAGGTCCAGTTGCCAGGACCACAAATATCAAGTCCATCTAGACACTATTGCCCTAGAGCACACAAAAAACTATACATAACTCTGCCTTAACATCAGTGCCACAGGTAAATTCCACAAAGCTGTGAATGAGCTGAGAGACAAGGCAAGAAGGGTCTTCTATGCCATCAAAAGGAACATAATGTAACATTGTGCGCTGAGAGTTGAGAAGCAAGTTCAGGGAGTGAGTATTTTAATAAACACAACATAATACAAAATAAGAAACACGAACAACGCACAGACATGAGGGAAACCTGTCAGTCTGGCTGAGATGCGGGAGAATGGCGACCTAGAGCCCTGGAGAGAGAGCATACGTGATGGTACCCGGCGCGTTCGGCTCCAGCCACAGGACGCCAACCAAAGGGATGATCCTGAGGATCAGGAGCGGACCAGTCACCACTGCTGATGCGAGGGAACCTGACAGACCGGCTGAGGCAGGGGAGCCTGGCGATCTGTCTGAGGCATGAGAGCCTGTAGCGGTTCCCGGACCCGACTTCATTCCCGCTGAAACAAACAAAAAAAACACTCCCTGATGCTTCCCTTAGATGAGACGTTATTTTGTAACGTTGTTCGCTGAGAGTCGGGAAGCAAGTTCAGGGAGTGAGTGTTTTAATAAATAAACACAACATAACACAAAATAAGAAACACGAACAACGCACAGACATGAAACAGAAACAATAATACCTGGGGAAGGAACCGAAGGGAGTGACATATATAGGGAAGGTAATCAGGGAAGTGATGGAGTCCAGGTGCGCGTAACAATGGTGACAGGTGTGCACCATAACGAGCAGCCTGGTGACCTAGAGGCTGGAGAGGGAGCACACCTGACACATAAAATTCGACATACCAATTATGATCTGGCTAAAAAATACTTTAATCAGCTGTAGAACCCATTGCCCTTCATGGTTGTGAGGTCTGGAGTCCGCTCACCAATCAGTAATTCACAAAATGGAACAAACACCAAATTGAGTCTCTGCATGCAGAATTCTGCAAAAATATAATCTGTGTACAACATAAAACACCAAATAATGCATGCAGAGCAGAATTAGGCCGATACCCGCTAATTATCAAAATCCAGAAAAGAGACGTTTGTAACGAGTTTCCTCCTCTTCTTCCGAAGAGGAGAGGCGAAACGGATCAGAGGACCAATACGCGGCGTGGTAATTTTCCATGGTACTTTTTAATGCTATCAGGTACACATGAACAAACTAACAAAACAAAAAATGTGAAAACTCAAATTACAGTCCTATCTGGTGCACACACAGAGACAGGAAACAATCACCCACAAACACACAGTGAAACCCAGGCCACCTAAGTATGATTCTCAATCAGAGACAACTACTGACACCTGCCTCTGATTGAGAACCATACTAGGCCGAAACATCGAAATAACCAAAACCTAGAAAAACAAACATAGACTACCCACCCAACTCACGCCCTGACCATACTAACTAAACACAAAACACAGAAAATAAAGGTCAGAACGTGACAGTACCCCCCCCCAAAGGTGCGGACTCCGGCCGCAAAACCTTGACCTATAGGGGAGGGTCTGGGTGGGCGTCTGTCCGCGGTGGCGGTTCTGGCGCGGGACGCGGACCCCACTTCACGATTGTCTTTGTCCGCTTTATTAACAGAACCACATCCTCCATCTCCACTATCTTACTTCCCACCAGGAACATGATGCCGAACGGGACGTACCACATGATCCAGGACACCAGCACCATGGTGGCTTCATTGAAAGCGTTGAAGAAGCGTATGAGCTCCTCCCCCTCTTCTCCCAGCTTCCTCAGTGCCACACCGAACACCATGGCAAAGAGAACCAGGCCCAAGATGTTCATACCATCTGGTTCTGTGCCCACAGGAACCATGGCAACCCCTCTCAATGACCCCACTGGACAGAGGGGCAGCTCGGGACAGAGGGGCAGAAGCTCTGGACAGAGGGGCAGGGGCTCCGGCGCCTCTGGGCTGAGGGGCTCTGGCGCCTCTGGGCTGAGGGGCTCTGGCGCCTCTGGGCTGAGGGGCTCCGGCAGCGGCGCCGGACAGGCGGGACGCTCCGGCAGCGGCGCCGGACAGGCTGGAGGCTCCGGCAGTGGCGCCGGACAGGCGGGACGCTCCGGCAGCGGCGCCGGACAGGCGGGAGGCTCCGGCAGCGGCGCCGGACAGGAGGGACGCTCCGGCAGCGGCGCCAGACAGGCGGGACGCTCCGGCAGCGGCGCCAGACAGGCGGGACGCTCCAGCAGCGGCGCCGGACAGGCGGGACGCTCCGGCAGCAGCGCCGGACAGGCGGGAGGCTCCGGCAGCAGCGCCGGACAGGCGGGAGGCTCCGGCAGCGGCGCCGGACAGGCGAGAGGCTCCGGCAGCGGCGCCGGACAGGCGGGAGGCTCCGGACAGGCGGGAGGCTCCGGCAGCGGCGCCGGACAGGCGGGAGGCTCCGGCAGCGGCGCCGGACAGGCGGGAGGCTCCGGCAGCGGCGCCGGACAGGCGGGAGGCTCCGGCAGCGGCGCCGGACAGGCGGGAGCACCTGCAGAGAGGAGACAGAGAGACAGCCTGGTGCGTGGAGCTGCTACAGGAGGCAGCGGCGCCGGACAGGCGGGACGCTCCAGCAGCGGCGCCGGACAGGCGGGAGGCTCCGGCAGCGGCGCCGGACAGGCGGGAGGCTCCGGCAGTGGCGCCGGACAGGCGGGAGGCTCCGGCAGCGGCGCCGGACAGGCGGGAGGCTCCGGACAGGCGGGAGGCTCCGGCAGCGGCGCCGGACAGGCGGGAGGCTCCGGCAGCGGCGCCGGACAGGCGGAACGCTCCGGCAGCGGCGCCGGACAGGCGGGAGCACCTGCAGGGAGGAGACTGAGAGACAGCCTGGTGCGTGGGGCTGCCACAGGAACTACCAGGCTGGGGAGACTTTCAGGAGGCTTGGTGTTAGGAGGAGCCTGAAAGACCGGGCTGTGGGGGAGCACTGGAGCTCTGGTGCGCAACCTTGGCACCACTTCCCCAGGCTGGACAACTACTCGAGCCCGGACCCTCAAGAGTGCAGGCACAGGTTGAACCGGGCTGTGGGTAAGCACGGGAGATCTAGTGCTTACTACACGCACCTCTCCCCTAGGCTCCACTCCCACAGTTGCCCGGTACGAGCGGAGCGCAGGCAGAGGACGCACTGCACCCTCCCAGCGCCCCGGAGACACAGCACGCAGAGCCGGCGCAGGATAACCTGGACCAAGACTGCGTACCGGCGACCAGACCCGCTGAGCAGGCACCATACGCCCTGGCTCAATGCCCACACTCGCATGGCACTCTCGGGGGCTGCCCTATAGCGCACCGGGCTATGGACACGCACTGGCGACACCGTGCGCTCAACCGCATAACACGGTGCCTGACCAGTAATGCGCTGCTCATAATAAGCACGAGGAGTGAGCTCAGGTCTGCTACCTGGCTTAGTACCACACCTCGTGTGCCCCCCCCCAAAAAAAATTTGGGGCTGCCTCTCGTACCTGTCGCACTGCCGTGCTGGCTCCTCATATTGCCGCCGATCAGCTTTCGCTGCCTCCAGCTCTGCTTTGGGGCTGCGATTTTCCCCAGCCCGTGCCCAGGGTCCCTCTCCGTTCAGTATCTGCTCCCATGTCCAGGAGTCCTGTGATGGTGGCCGCTGTTGTTGCTGCTGCTGCTGCTGTCGTCGCTGTCCTTTACCACGCCGCTTGGTCCGATTGTGGTGGGTGATTCTGTAACGAGTTTCCTCCTCTTCTTCCGAAGAGGAGAGGCGAAACGGATCAGAGGACCAATACGCGGCGTGGTAATTTTCCATGGTACTTTTTAATGCTATCAGGTACACATGAACAAACTAACAAAACCAAAAATGTGAAAACTCAAATTACAGTCCTATCTGGTGCACACACAGAGACAGGAAACAATCACCCACAAACACACAGTGAAACCCAGGCCACCTAAGTATGATTCTCAATCAGAGACAACTACTGACACCTGCCTCTGATTGAGAACCATACTAGGCCGAAACATCGAAATAACCAAAACCTAGAAAAACAAACATAGACTACCCACCCAACTCACGCCCTGACCATACTAACTAAACACAAAACACAGAAAATAAAGGTCAGAACGTGACAACGTTAAATTCTACAACCACCTAAAAGGAAGAGATTCCCAAACCTTCCATAACAAAGCCATCACCAACAGAGAGATAAACCTGGAGAAGAGTCCCCTAAGCAAGCTGGTCCTGGGGCTCTGTTCACAAACAGACCCCACAGAGCACCAGGAAAGCAGCACAATTAGACCCAACAAAATAATGAGAAAACAAAAAGATAATTACTTGACACATTGGAAAGAATTAACAATTAAAACACAGCAAACTAAACAGAGAGTACACAGTGGCAAAATACCTGACCACTGTGACTGACCCAAACTTAAGGAAAGCTTTGACTATGTATAGATTCAGTGAGCAAAGCCTTGCTATTGAGAAAGGCCACTGTTGTGACTTTACTTTCAGTAATCTGATGACTGTTATTTATCTAATCAACTAACTGTGTTTAATCTTTACCCAATTAAATTAATCATGTAACTATTAACTCATTAGGATTTGGGGCACCATGAGAGCGGTTCTTTAAAGAGTTACCATCTCCCGAATTAAACTTTTAAGGTCTTTACCTATCACATCCATAAACAGTCAATTTATTAATCAGAACTTTGTATCCTCCTTGCATCTGCAAATACCCAGCCTTACTTATGATTCAATCCTACACAAATTGGTTTAATTATTTATTTACTAGCTAACTAAAATATAAACATACACACTTAATACATTAGAAACAAATCCCTAGCGGACTGACACAATATGCCGGCTTCTTACAAAAGACATGGAGAGAGCGAGAGATAAAGACACTTAATTTTGGTACATTTTAGAAACTACTCTCAAAGTAATCATATACTTTGCACACAAACCACCCCCTGTTTGGAGTAAGAAATCATGAATGTAATTACATGTAAATGCTTTGTTTCACTGTGTATTTCTGATGGAACCAGGCCTTCTTGGAAAAGATGTTGGACCTTTTGTGGCACGCTTGTAAAGCTCTGATTGTCCAAAAGTGGTCCCCAACCATCTCTTCTACTGTTGTTCTCATTTACATTTACATTTAAGTCATTTAGCAGACGCTCTTATCCAGAGCGACTTACAAGTTCTCCTCTGCTGTCGTCCGGTATCTGGTGACCCATCATGTAGTCCTGAACAGAGCTACAGAGCTCACTCTACTTCCACTTGCTTTGGAAGATGATTCTTTGTAGATAGGCTAGCCAGCCGTGTCGATGGCTCTCAGTGGGGTGATGAGAGTAGTAGAATCGTCCCACTTAAATAAGCTTTTCAACATATTTTACTTAGGACAGCTAATCAGCCATACCAGTGATTGTCTGGGAGGTGACTTCATCGTCTCTACCTCGTGTTGAGATTTCAGAGTTCGAACCACTTTGGACGTAAGCTGCAGAGCAATGTCTTTCTGGTCTGATATGTTAATTCTTAACCCATCATTTTATACAGTTTATTCAAAAGGGGTGGTTCGTGTGGCTGACACTTTCTCTGACCTCACTCAAGGGGGCGGTGATTAATTACTTGTACAAAGTTATAGAAACAATTTCCTCTTATATTTTCTAAGATCACATCCCACTCTAAACAAAAATACTTTATGTTTCCTATTTCATACACAACGTAGAGGATGGAAACTTCACACATATAGTGTCTACTGTTCAAGTTACAATATTTCCTTTATGGCATTTTTAATGACATCGCAAAATAACAACCAAATGACGTTAGTTGTCTTTGGATCGCCTCTGTCCATTCCACAGGTTCTATGTAGAAATATTGTTCCAGTATTCACTTTAGAACATGTTAAAGTTCTGGCGGGAAAATGTCTGTGAACATTTTTCCCTCAGAGATCCACAAAGAATCCACAAAGAATTTGAAAACACCCATATCTACTGGGTGAAATACCACAGTGCGTCATCACAGCAGCAATATTTGTGACCTGTTGCCACAGGGAAAGGCTCCCTAAATTTTATCAGCATATCAAATGCGCGACCCGGGCTGGCAAAACCCTGGGTCCTTGTTATTCTAACTTCCGCAACGCATACAAAGTCCTCCCTCGCCCTCCTTTCAGAAAATCTGACCACGACTCCATTTTGTTGCTCCCAGCCTATAGACAGAAACTAAAACAGGAAACGCCTGTGCTCAGGTCTGTTCAACGCTGGTCCTACCAATCGGATTCCACGCTTCAAGATTGCTTTGATCACGTGGACTGGGATATGTTCCGCATAGCGTCGGACAATAACATTGATGAATACGCTGATTCGGTGAGCGAGTTTAATAGCAAGTGCATCGGTGATGTTGTACCCACAGCAACTATTAAAACCTTCCCCAACCAGAAACTGTGGATTGATGGCAGCATTCGCGCAAAACTGAAAGAGTGAACCACGGCTTTAAATCAGGGCAAGGCGAATGGAAACATGACCGAATACAAACAGTGTAGCTATTCCCTCCTCAAGGCAATCAAACAAGCTAAGCGTCATTATAGAGACAAAGTAGAGTCACAATTCAACAGCTCAGACACAAGAGGTATGTGGCAGGGTCTACAGTCAATCACGGACTACAAAAAGAAAACCAGCCCCATCGCGGACCACGATGTCTTGCTCCCAGACAAACTAAACAATTTACTTGCTCGCTTTGAGGACAATTCAGTGCCAACGACACGGCCCCCTACCAAAACCTGTGGGCTCTCCGTCACTGCAGCCAACGTAAGTAAAACATCTAAACGTGTTAACCCTCGCAAGGCTGCCGGCCCAGACGGCATCCCTAGCTTCGTCCTCAGAGCATGTGCAGACCAGCTGGCTGGTATGTTTACGGACATATTCAATCAATCCTTATCCCAGTCTGCTGTCCCCACATTCTTCAAGAGGGCCACCATTGTTCCTGTTTGCAAGAAAGCTAAGGTAACTGAGCTAAATGACTATTGCCCCGTAGCACTCACTTCAGTCATCATGAAGTGCTTTGAGAGACTAGTCAACGACCATATCACCTCCACCCTACCTGACACCCTAGACCCACTCCAATTTGTTTACCGCCCCAATAGGTCCACAGACGACGCAATCACAATCACACTGCACACTGTCCTAACCCATCTGGACAAGAGGAATACCTATGTAAGAATGCTGTTCATTGACTACAGCTCAGCATTTAACACCATAGTACCCTCCAAACTCATCATTAAGCTTGAGACCCTGGGTCTCGACCCCGCCCTGTGCAACTGGGTCCTGGACTTCCTGACGGGCCGCCCCCAGGTGGTGAGGGTAGGAAACAACATCTCCATCCTGCTTATCCTCAACACTGGGGCCCCACAAGGGTGCGTTCTCAGCCCTCTCCTGTACTCCCTGTTCACCCATGACTGCGTGGCCATGCACGCCTCCAACTCAATCATCAAGTTTGCAGACGACACTACAGTGGTAGGCTTGATTACCAACAACGACGAGACGGCCTACAGGGAGGAGGTGAGAGCCCTCGGAGTGTGTTGTCAGGAAAATAACCTCACACTCAATGTCAACAAAACAAAGGAGATGATCGTGGACTTCAGGAAACAGCAGAGGGAGCAGCCCCCTATCACCATCGACAGGACAGTAGTGGAGAAGGCGGAAAGTTTTAAGTTCCTCGGCATACACATCACTGACAAACTGAAATGGTCCACCCACACAGACAGCGTGGTGAAGAAGGCGCAGCAGTGCCTCTTCAACCTCAGGAGGCTGAAGAAATTTGGCTTGTCACCAAAAACACAAACAAACTTTTACAGATGCACAATCAAGAGCATCCTGTCGGGCTGTATCACCGCCTGGTGCGGCAACTGCTCCACCCACAACCGTAAGGCTCTCCAGAGGGTAGTGAGGTCTACACAACGCATCACCGGGGGCAAACTACCTGCCCTCCAGGACACCTACACCACCCGATGTCACAGGAAGGCCAAAAAGATCATCAAGGACAACAACGACCCGAGCCACTGCCTGTTCACCCCGCTATCATCCAGAAGGCGAGGTCAGTACAGGTGCATCAAAGCTGGGACCGAGAGACTAAAAAACAGCTTCTATCTCAAGGCCATCAGACTGTTAAACAGCCATCACTAACGTTGAGTGGCTACTGTCAAAATACTGACTCATCTCTAGTCACTTTAATAATTAAAAATTGGATGGAATAAATGTATCACTAGCCAATTTAAACAATGCCACTTATATAATGTTTACATACCCTACATCACTCATCTCATATGTACAGTGGGGCAAAAAAGTATTTAGTCAGCCACCAATTGTGCAAGTTCTCCCACTTAAAAAGACGAGAGAGGCCTGTAATTTTCATCATAGATACACTTCAACTATGACAGAAAAAAAACCAGAAAATCACATTGTAGGATTTTTAATGAATTTATTTGCAAATTATGGTGGAAAATAAGTATTTGGTCAATAACAAAAGTTTATCTAAATACTTTGTTATATACCCTTTGTTGGCAATGACAGAGGTCAAATGTTTTCTGTAAGTCTTCACAAGGTTTTCACACACTGTTGCTGGTATTTTGGCCCATTCCTCCATGCAGATCTCCTCTAGAGCAGTGATGTTTTGAGGCTGTTGTTGGACAACACAGACTTTCAACTCCCTCCAAAGATTTTCTATGGGGTTGAGATCTGGAGACTGGCTAGGCCACTCCAGGACCTTGAAATGCTTCTTACGAAGCCACTCCTTCGTTGCCCGGGCGGTGTGTTTGGCATCATTGTCATGATGAAAGACCCAGCCACGTTTCATCTTCAATGCCCTTGCTAATGGAAGGAGGTTTTAACTCAAAATCTCACGATACATGGCCCCATTCATTTTTTCCTTTACACGGATCAGTCGTCCTGGTCCCTTTGCAGAATAACAGCCCCAAAGCATGATGTTTCCACCTTCTATTTTGGTTTCATCTGACCATATGACATTCTCCCAATCTTCTTCTGGATCATACAAATGCTCTCTAGCAAACTTCAGACGGGCCTGGACATGTACTGGCTTAAGCAGGGGGACACGTCTGGCACTGCAAGATTTGAGTCCCTGGCGGCGTAGTGTGTTACTGATGGTAGGCTTTGTTACTTTGGTCCCAGCTCTCTGCAGGTCATTCACTAGGTCCCCCCGTGTGATTCTGGGATTTTTGCTCATTGTTCTTGTGATCATTTTGACCCCACGGGGTGAGATCTTGCGAACTTGGAGCCCCAGATCGAGGAAGATTATCAGTGGTCTTGTATATCTTCCATTTCCTAATAATTGCTCCCACAGTTGATTTCTTCAAACCAAGCTGCTTACCTATTGCAGATTCAGTCTTCCCAGCCTGGTGCAGGTCTACAATTTTGTTTCTGGTGTCCTTTGACAGCTCTTTGGTCTTGGCCATAGTGGAGTTTGGAGTGTGACTGTTTGAGGTTGTGGACATGTGTCTTTTATACTGATAACAAGTTCAAACAGGTGCCATTAATACAAGTAACGAGTGGAGGACAGAGGAGCCTCTTAAAGAAGACGTTACAGGTCTGTGAGAGCCAGAAATCTTGCTTGTTTGTAGGTGACCAAATACTTATTTTCCACCATAATTTGCAAATAAATTCATAAAAAATCCTACAATGTGATTTTCTGGATTTTTTTCTAATTTTGTCAGTCATAGTTGAAGTGTACCTATGATGAACATTACAGGCCTCTCTCATCTTTTTAAGTGGGAGAACTTGCACAATTGGTGGCTGACTAAATACTTTTTTTGCCCCACTGTATATACTGTACTCTATACCATTTACTGCATCTTGCCTATGCCGTTCGGCCATCGCTCATCCATATATTTTTATTGACATATTCTTATTAATTCCTTTACACTTGTGTGTATAAGGTAGTTGTTGTGAAATCGCTAGATTATTTGTTAGATATTACTGCATGGTCGGAACTAGAAGCATAAGCATTTCTCTACACTCGCATTAACATCTGCTTACCTATGTGTATGTGACAAATAAAATTTGATTTGATTTGAAATGGCAACCAGTGAAGAACAACACCATTGTAAATACAACCCATATTTATGTTTATTTATTTTACCTTTTGTACTTGAACTATTTGCACATAATATAACATTTGAAATGTCTTTATGCTTTTGGAGTGTAATGTTTACTGTTAATTTGTATTGTTCATTCACTTTTGTTTATTATCTCATTCACTTGCTTTGGCAATGTTAACATATGTTTCCCATACCAATAAAGCCCTTAAATTGAAATTAAAAAATTGAGAGAGAGAGAGAGAGAGTGTGTGTGTGTTTGCATCACAGTGACATCTAGAGAGCTGAAGTAATATAATAGGCTGAACAATAATCTCTGTCTCTCTTTCTCTCTCTCTCCCCTCCACAGAGAGCAGCCAGCCTAGAGGAGAGGAGAGAGAGAAGAGGAGGACAGTGAAAGATGAAGGAGGGAGGGATGAGGGGGAGCTGTGACTCACCATGCTGTCACGATGCTTTGCATGACGTCAATCTACCATACTCCAGTGCGTGTGTTATACTTTTCTGTGTGTCCCAGATGTGCACCTTTCGGTCATTTTGTTTGTTTGACTGACCGTCCATTATGTTGTGTAACTCCTGTGTGTGTGTGTGTGTGTGTGTGTGTGTGTGTGTGTGTGTGTGTGTGTGTGTGTGTGTGTGTGTGTGTGTGTGTGTGTGTGTGTGTGTGTGTGTGTGTGTGTGTGCCCATGTGTGTGTGTGCCCATGTGTGTGTGTGTGTGTGTGTGTGTGTGTGTGTGTGTGTGTGTGTGTGTGTGTGTGTGTGTGTGTGTGTGTGTGTGTGTGTGTGTGTGTGTGTGTGTGTGTGTGTGTGTGTGTGTGTGTGTGTGTGTGTGTGTGTGTGTGTGTGTGTGCGTGCCCATGTGTGTGTGTGTGTGTGTGCGTGCCCATGTGTGTGTGTGTGTGTGTGTGTATTCCCTTTTTCCTGTCAGTTTGCCTAAATGCCTTCTGAATTTACAGTTGGCAAATAGTATTGTCTTAGAAGGTTGTAGTTATGTGAATGTGTAATGATTTTCAATCGTGTTTAAACATGTTCGTTAATTTGTGTTGTTGAACTGGTTTGGCTTGAGCTGCGTTCAGGAGGGAGAGTTCTGGGATCTGTTCTGTTGTTGTGTTGTTTATGAAAATAAAGATCATGCAAAATAATAGGTTTATGTGAGTGTGTGTGTGTGTGTGTGTGTGTGTGTGTGTGTGTGTGTGTGTGTGTGTGTGTGTGTGTGTGTGTGTGTGTGTGTGTGTGTGTGTGTGTGTGTGTGTGTGTGTGTGTGTGTGTGTGTGTGTGTGTGTGTGTGTGTGTGTGTGAGAGAAATAAAGAGGGAGAGAGAGTGAGTTAAAAAGGAGTGTGTGTGTGTTTAGATGTGATGATACGGATATGAAGTGACATTGAGCTGGGTGTGTCTGGGTTCCTCAACATGAGGCTAGTAGAGCTGGGTGTGTCTGTGTGCCTCAACATGAGGATAGTAGAGGAAACAGAGCCTGGATCGGGGAACAGTTGCCAGGTTCAGTTGGACAAAATGTAGAAAGTCCAGTTGGTACCTCCCTGTTTCATTCCATTTCAAAACACTTTATCCCGTTTAGTGCCCACTGAACATGACCCAGTCCTGGTGCTATTGGTTGGTTGACTGGTTGGTTGATCAGTGGGTGGTTGGTTGGTTGGCTGGCTGGCTGGCTGATTGGCTGGTTGGTTGGTTGGCTGGTTGGCTGGTTGGCTGGTTGATTGGATGGCTGGTTGGGGCTGTTTTGGGTTGTTCAGACAGAATGTAATTTCTGGACTGATTGGTTATAAAACCTCCCAACTCAGTGAACTGAAATCCCACAAACAAACTGGCTGTCCTCCAGTTCTACTGACAAAGGACTGAATGCTGGACTCTATCTCTCTCTCTCTCTCTCTCTCTCTCTCTCTCTCTCTCAAAATCACACATACAAACACACACACTGACAAAAGGCTTGGTGGTGGAGTCACACACACACACACACACACACACACACACACACACACACACACACACACACACACACACACACACACACACACACACACACACACACACACACACACACACACACACACACACACACACACACACACACACATACACACACCAACAGTCTCTCTCCCTCTCATTCTGAAACACACTCACACACTCTCTCTTTGAACAACAAAGACTGTCAGTACACACTGTTCTGTACTGGTGTAGCTGTGTTTGTGTGAGACTGTGTAAGTGTATCGATTTCTCTGTGTGTTTGAGACTGTGAAGGCTTACCTATGTGTGTTTAAAAGGTGGGGCAGCTACTGTAAAGTACCCCACCTAGCCATATGGCCAGATATCTCTGAATGAAATGTTCTAACCTCTATCAAATACAACTATTTCTCTCTTTCTCTTTCACACACACATACACACACACACACACACACACCTTTTCATCAAACACAGCACGATACTGTCTGATAACACTTATCATGATGTACCAAAAAATATACACACAGCAAGCCACATCAGCTTTGTCTCTACCACCCTCTTCAATTTCCCTCTCCTTTCCGCAACTAATTAAACTTTTACTATGTTTATTCAAATATTATGAATAGAGTTCTGGGGTGTTGTGACCACCACAGTTGAGACACTGTGTTTTTCTTATGCAAATTCAACTAAGCAAATTAACCGGCTCACACAAACTGCTCCATTTCGGATCCGATTATTGATTATTATTAAGCCTACGCCGATTTCGCGTAAATAAAGAGCAAGATACGAGTAAGCATATGTATAGGCTACATGTCTACAACATCCCATTATATAAATGCGTTGTAAACTTCGTATAACACTCTAATAGCCTACAGGTTTATCTGATGTTATTTATTTTTTAGCTCCAGTTCGTGTTTTGCATCCTGCCTGAAAGAGAAGGCGTGTTCGCGTTTATTCAGCAGTCTACCGTGTCGCGTCAACCTCGCCAAGTTCCACCACACAGCTTGGACTTTTCAGACACCAAACTTCTCCTGGAGAAAATATCCACCAACACTGGACATCATTGATGTAAGTATGAACTGTTATTTGTATTTTTTCCCCAGCGTGTTTGGAAACTTTTTACCAGTTTCATTCCAGTTTAAGAGCAAGGTGGGACAGGTAGCCTTCTCTTGCGCTGTTTGTTTCATGTGTATTCTATTCTGCATGTTTGCTTTTAGAAGGTGTGTACCGAGGTCACAGGTGCCTAACATACTTTTTTACTAACAAGTTAAAACAGGCTGTTGGGGAAGTGTTGTACTGTGGAAATCTCGCGCTCCGCGGATGTTGCGCTTTGTATCCTGATTGCAAAACAAACCTTAAAAAAAACACAAGGAAGCTCTGAGCGCATGCACTAATCGCCCAGGTGAGACCACCGTTTACATGCTGTCAGACCATACAGTACAAACACACTATAGAGATTCTACAATAGCCTCATTTTAGGAGGAAGTGCCAACTGATAAACGTAGTAAACCGATCCCTGAGTCCGGCATTCTGTCATACTAGTAGTACTGTATTTTACAATGTAATCTCCCTCTCGCTCTCTCGCTCTCAGGGTGATGGAGGGAGAAGGGGAGTTGTTGGACCTGAGTCACCTGTCAGAGGCAGAGCAGTCTTCCATCTTGGAAGTGTTGCTAAGGGACTCTGAGCTGCGTTCCCGTGATGATGGTCGTTTAAGGTCAGAGGTGATTATTATTTAACACTTTTAGGTCCCTTATGGGCATCAAGTTGACTGATTGATTGAGTGACGTTTTTCCAAATATAGAGGTCTGTCAAACCTAGGGGCTGTTAATGTTATCCACAGAGGGCCAGTGTGGGTGTACGCTTTTTATTTTATCCAGCACTTGATTCATTGTTTTATTTTTTTAATTTATTTATCAGACCCATTTGTCTAAGATGACTCAGTCAGTGCATTCAACTAAGTTTGGTTGTGAAAACAACCACATCTGACTGTCATTGCAAGTAACCCTCATTAAGAAGCTGTATTATAAATTATATCATAATAAACTGGGTGGTTCGAGCCCTGAATGCTGTTTGGCTGACAGCTGTGGTGTTTCAGACCATATACCACGGGTATGACAAAACAATTATTTTTTACTGCTCTAATTATGTTGGTAACCAGTTTATAATAGCAATAACCACCGCTAAGGGATTTTTCCAGGCTCTTCGCGTTGCGTCTTGACTGAGAACAGCCCTTAGCCGTGGTATATTGGCCATATACTACACCCCCTTGGGCCTTATTGCTTAAATATAGTGAACATGATGTTTAACCCTCAGGGCCCTGCAGCAGAAAGAGGCAGACCCAGTACGTTTGAGGTCACTGTCGGGGGCGTGGTTTAATGAGGAGAGAAGCAAACGCCACCGAGACACGAAGAACGGCGTTGACATCGTACAGGCCTCTATACGACGCAGGAAGCCAAGAACAGGTCAGACTACACACACACACCAATAATAACCAAGAAGCAGGACATCTGGTATAGATTGATTAATTTATTGATTGACAGATTTGCCTCTGAGTGGGGTGTTTAACGGGCAGACAGAAGATGCTCCTCCCACTAACAACAAAGACCCAACTTGTCAGATAAATGACAAGAAAGACGAGGATGACAAGAGAAGGTAAAGGCATTTATAATAAAGAGGGGTTGGATTGTGCTGTTATATGTACAGTTGAAGTTTACATACACTTAGGTTGGAGTCATTAAAACTAATTTTTCAACCACTCCACAAATGTCTTGTTAACAAACTATAGTTTGTTCCAGAAAAGTATGCTTCTTATATGCTAATTGACACAATTTGAGTCAATTGGAGGTGTACCTTCAAACTCTGTGCCTCTTTGCTTGACATCATGGGAAAATCAAAAGAATTCAGCCAAAACCTCAGAAAAAAACATTGTAGACCTCCACAAGTCTGGTTCATCTTTGGGAGCAATTTCCAAATGCCTGAAGGTACCACATTCATCTGTACAAACAATAGTACGCAAGTATAAACACCATGTGACCATGCACCCGTCATACCGCTCAGGAAGGAGATGCGTTCTGTCTCCTAGAAATGAACATACTCTAGTGCAAAAAGTGCAAATCAATCCCAGAACAACAGCAAAGGATCTTGTGAAGATGCTGGAGGAAACAGGTATAACATTATCTATATCCACAGTAAAACGAGTCCTATATATTGACATAATCTGAAAGGCCGCTCAGCAAGGAAGAAGCCACTAGCATAAAAAAACAGACTACGGTTTGCAACTGCACATGGGGACAAAGGTCAACTTTTTTTGAGAATTGTCCTCTGGTCTGATGAAACAAAAATAGAACTGTTTGGCCATAATGACCATCGTTATGTTTGGAGGAAAAGGGGGAGGCTTGCAAGCCGAGGAACACCATCCCAACCGTTAAGCACGGGAACGGCAGCATCATGTTGTGGGGGTGCTTTGCTGCAGGAGGGACTGGTGCACTTCACAAAATAGATGGCTTCATGAGGAAGAAAAAATATATGGATATAATGAAGCATCTCAAGACATCAGTCAGGAAGTTAAAGCTTGGTCGCAAATGGGTCTTCCAAATGGACAATGACCCCAAGCATACTTCCAAAGTTGTGGCAAAATGGCTTAAGGACAACAAAGTCAAGGTATTGGAGTGGCCATCGCAACACCCTGACCTCAATCCCATAGAAAAAGCGTTTGAAAGCAAGGAGGCCTACAAACCTGACTCAGTTACACCAGCTCTGTCAGGAGCAATGGGCCAAAATTCACCAAAATTATTGTGGGAAGCTTGTGGAAGGCTACCCGAAACGTTTGACCCAAGTTAAACATTTTAAATGCAATGCTACCAAATACAAATTGAGTGTGTGTAAACTTCTGACCCACTGGAAATGTGATGAAAGAAATAAAAACTGAAAGAAATAATTCTCTCTACTATTATTCTGGATTAAATGTCAGAAATTGTGAAAAACTGAGTTTAAATGTATTTGGCTCAGGTGTATGTAAACTTCCGACTTCAACTGTATGTTTGTGTGTTTATGTGTTTTCACACATCCACCCCAATTCTGATGTATTCAAATATGTGATACATACAGTATCTGATCTTTTCCCCAATGTGTAAACCGCAAAAAGCATGTAGAATCTGATCTTTTGAGTTCTGAGTCATACCACATCCATTACCATGACAACCATCCAACATTTTCAAGAAACAGGAGCATTGCATCTGCTATATGAGAGGCTACATCAGTGTGAATGTGCAAATCTGATATGATTCACATGTAGAACTGAGTGTGGACATTCAAACAAAAATGTCAGGAATGTAAAGATAATGCTTAAAGAAGTGCATGTATTGTTGAAGAAGTACTTGTATGTACAGTTTTAATGTATGTCGTTTTAGTTTTAAAATTTCAGTTACAGGAGTCAAAATCGTCTCACACCTACACCCAGAACCAGGAGCCCAAACACACAGGTTAGTTGTGCGTGTGTGTGTGTGTGTGTGTGTGTGTGTGTGTGTGTGTGTGTGTGTGTGTGTGTGTGTGTGTGTGTGTGTGTGTGTGTGTGTGTGTGTGTGTGTGTGTGTGTGTGTGTAGGAGGAGGAGGAGGATTGTCTGTCTAGTTGTGGAGAGGTAATCTCTCTCCTCTCTCTTCCCTTCCAGAGTCTCCAGGACAGCAACAGCATCTCATCTTCAGGTACACATTCCTCCCTCCACCCCCTCCCCCTGTTCATTTCTCTCGCCCTCCTCCACCGCACTCTCCCTCTCTCATTCTGTCTGATTAATGTGTTTTTGTCTGCGCCTTCCAGACTATTACAGCAGGAGGAATGTACACAGAGAGGAGACAGGGGAGGGAACACTGCAGGTACAGTCTACAGACACTCACTCCTTGTTTGGGGATAATGTTTTATCCTACTATTGCCTCTTTCTGTTCTAGAAACATGCTGACTGTGTGTGTGTGTGTGTGTGTGTGTGTGTGTGTGTGTGTGTGTGTGTGTGTGTGTGTGTGTGTGTGTGTGTGTGTGTGTGTGTGTGTGTGTGTGTGTGTGTGTGTGTGTGTGTGTGTGTGTGTGTAGGACTCGGAGGACACAAACTCGGTGTCCAGTGGTGTGACAGATGCTGATCCGACACCTCTAAGGCCTGGGAGCTCAGTCAGCAGTCTACAGTCTAACTACACAGTGAGCCACATACATACATACATACAGTTGAAGTTGGAAGTGTACATACACTTTAGCCAAATATATTTAAACTCAGTTTTTCACAATTCCTAACATTTAATCCTTGTAAAAATTCCCTGTCTTAGGTCAGTTAGGATCACCACTTTATTTTAAGAATGTGAAATGTCAGAATAATAGTAGAGAGAATGATTTATTTAAGCTTTTATTCCTTTCATCACATTCTCAGTGGGTCAGACGTTTACATACACTCAATTATTATTTGGTAGCATTGCCTTTAAATTGTTTAACTTGGGTCAAACGTTTCGGGTAGCCTTCCACAAGCTTCCCACAATAAGTTGGGTGAATTTTGGCCCATTCCTCCTGACAGAGCTGGTGTAACTGAGTCAGGTCTGTAGGCCTCCTTGCTCGCAAACCCTTTTTCAGTTCTGCCCACAAATGTTCTATGGGATTGAGGTCAGGTCGTTGCGATGGCCACTCCAATACCTTGACTTTGTTGTCCTTAAGCCATTTTTTCCCACAACTTTGGAAGGATGCTTGGGGTCATTGTTCATTTGGAAGACCGATTTGTGACCAAGCTTTAACTTCCTGACTGATGTCTTGAGATGTTGCTCCATTATATCCATATACTTTTTCTTCCTCATGAAGCCATCTATTTTGTGAAGTGCACCAGTTGCTCCTGCAACAAAGCACCCCCACAACATGATGCTGCCACCCCCTTGCTTCACGGTTGGGATGGTGTTCTTCGGCTTGCAAGCCTCCCCCTTTTTCCTCTAAACGGTCATTATGGCCAAACAGTTCTGTTTTTGTTTCATCAGACCAGAGGATATTTCTCAAAAAAGTACAACCTTTGTCCCCATGTGCAGTTGCAAACTGTAGTATGTCTTTTTTATGGAGGTTTTGGAGCAGTGGCTTCTTACTTGCTGAGCGGCCTTTCAGGTTATGTCAATATATAGGACTCGTTTTACTGTGGATATAGATACTTTTGTACCTGTTTCCTCCAGCATCTTCACGAGATCCTTTGCTGTTGTTCTAGGATTTATTTGCACTTTTCACACTAAATTACGTTAATCTCTTGCCAAAACTATAGTTTGTTAACAAGACATTTGTGGAGTGGTTGAAAAACTAGTTTTAAAGACTCCAAACTAAGTGTAAAGGATGTGAAACTGCTAGCTAGTCAGTGGTGGTGCGCGCTAAATAGCATTTCAATCGGTGACTTCACTTGCTCTGAGACCTTGAAGTAGTGGTTCCCCTTGCTCTGCAAGGGCCACGGCTTTTGTGGAGCAATGGGTAAAGATGCTTCGTGGGTGACTGTTGTTGATGTGTGCAGAGGGTCCCTGGTTCTATCCCGGGTATGGGCAAGGGGACGGTCTAAAGTTGTACTGTTACATAAGTGTATGTCAACTTCAAACTTCAACTGTACATGCATACATACAAAACACGTGTGTATGTGTGTGTGTGTATGTAGTTGAGTGGCAGTATGATGAGTCTGTTCAGTTCGGGGGAGTTCGGAGCAGTGGAGGTGAAAGGGCGTGTCCTATTCTCATTGGACTATGACACTCAGAGGGAGGAGCTGCAGATCAGAGTGTGTCGCTGTGAAGACCTGGCCGCCGCACGCAAGAACCACTCCGACCCGTAAGTAAACTAGGTTTGCTGTTTCGAGGATGCTTACAGGCACCATTAATGTGAACTATCCCTTTGAGAAGCACTTGTTTTGTGTTAAGGTGTGTGTGTGTGTGTGTGTGTGTGTGTGTGTGTGTGTGTGTGTGTGTGTGTGTGTGTGTGTGTGTGTGTGTTGTAGGTATGTGAAGGCATATCTCCTGCCTGATAAGTCATCTCACAGTAAGAAGAAAACATCAGTGAAAAAAAAGACTCTCAGCCCAGTCTTTGACCAGACACTGAAAGTGAGAGCACACACTCTTTCTAGATTCCTTTCCCTCAGCATCTGTCTTGTTTGTTACCTCTCTGTCTACTTGCCGGTCTGTCTTCTGTTTGTCTTGTCTGATGTACATGTGAATGTATGAACCACTTGTGTCTCTCAGTATAATTGTGTTTGTTTCAGTATAAAATCAGTGTGTCAGAGGTGCGTGGCAGGACTCTGAACCTGTCTGTGTGGCACGCTGCCCCACTGGGCAGAAACCTGTTCCTAGGAGAGGTAGAGCTCGAGCTGGCTCACTGGGACTGGAAACATACATGCTCTGACTGGTACCAGCTACAGCCACGGGTAAGAGCTGGTATACACAAACACCACAGCATGCAGTAAGTCTTAAATTGTATGTGGTCTTAACTGGCCAGGAGAAGAGAAGGTGCTGAGAATTTCAACAATCTCTTATGTAACCCTTCTAACCTAATCTCTCTTCTCTTCAAATTCCCGCTCTCCTCTTTTTCTGTTCTCTCTCTCAGGTCCAGTGTAGTCCAGAGTCTATCAGTAGTCGAGGAAACATCCTGCTCTCTATCAAGTTCATCCCAGCAGGGTCCGAGGGTAAACTGAGCTCACTATGCTCGTCACACACACCCAGCACTTTCTCTCCTTCTCTCTCTCATACTCACTCACTCTCTCTGTCTGAACTTACTCTGAACGTATTCTGTGTAGGTGGAGGTCTACCTCTAACAGGGGAGCTACACATCTGGCTGCGGGAAGCGCAGGGTCTTCTCTCCACCAAAGGGGGTGTCGTTGACTCCTTCATCAAGAGGTGGGTTAGAGCTCAGAGGTCAGGAGTTGGAAGAAAACCCGCAGTGTGGCCGTTCTCACGGTCTGGATTTGTGGAACGGGGGTCTAGAGTTAGTGGGATAAGACTGTGTTTACAGTATAGTGGAACGTGTATAATAGTTGTTCTTTAACCCTACTTTGACTTTAATCCAAGTTACGTGCTGCCGGACACCAGCCGGTCGAGCGGTCAGAAGACACGCGTGGTTAAGCGGTCGGTCAGTCCGACCTACAACCACACCATGGTGTATGACGGGTTCCAGCCTGCTGACCTGAGAGAGGCCTGTGCCGAGCTGACTGTCTGGCACCGTGAAGGGTTAAAAACACACCTGCTGGGAGGGGTCCGACTCAGCCGGGGGACAGGTGAGATACACACAGATAGATACGCACTGTGTATGCACAGATGACATTGTAATAAGGTGTGTGTTACAGGTCTGAGCTACGGAGTGGCAGTGTGTTGGATGGATTCAACAGAGGAAGAAGCATCTGTTTGGAATTCCATGATCCTGAACCCCAACCACTGGATGGATACTACACTACCTATCAGAACTAACCTGGCTGATCGCCCAGAATAACACACACACACTACACTTCCCACTAGAATCTGTACATATAAAAGGTAGTGCTGCTGGTAGTATGTGTTGGGTTTTGTTGCCTACAGTAGGATACGTATGGGTATACTTTTAGCCTACCTGTAGGGCTAGTTTTAGAGACCCAGATCAATCAAATACATTCAGTTAGGGCAGTGTAGGGCTATTGTTTTAACTTAGGATAGTGTCAGCTATACTTCCTCAAGCCTAGCTAGTGGTTTATAAATGCCCAAACGATCACGGTTGAATTCCACAATAATAAGGAACTAGAAAGAGGAAACTAGGGGGAGGAAATGCATATGACAGTCTGTTAGTTAACAAAGACATTAATTCTTAATCATGTTATGTTAAAACTGCTGTATAAAATGTGTCATCTAAAAACTTGTGTCATACATATGTCAAGTAAAATTTAAGAGTATTTGAGCTGCACTTAATATAGCTTGGAGTTGGTACTTTTTGGACTATTCCACAGTATGAGTCATAATAGCGATAACCTAGCTGTCAAACAAGGAAATGGTTCCAATCGTTTTTCCACCATGTATTTTTCCTATAGGGGATTTTAGAAACACTTAAAATAATGGCTGTGTTTCGTGTAGATCTACCCTGGCGCAATGTTTTGATAACCGTGTAAATCTATTTCGGACAAGGTGACTTTTATCAATATATTTTCTTGAATTTACACCCCCCAAAAATGAAATGATAATTATTTGCTAATGTGGGTGTCATAAAGAACTACAGATGTCATGATGATCTGGGCGAGACTGCCGAATCGAGGAAATGAGAAGAATCTAAGGGATTTACTATCTAATGTTAGCTAAATGTAGTAATGACTAAATTGACATATTCTGTGAACTGTCTTGTGCACGTTTTTAATGGCACAATACCTGTTAGCAAAGGTGTCAGCTAGGGATAAAATGCAGGAGTTTGTAGGGATTTGTAATCTGCATTTTCGTATCTGAGTGGAATATATTGACAAGTCAATTTGGCCAGGAGAGATTTACATGGTTATCATAACGTCACGCCACGGTAAACCTACACGAAACAGAGCCCTTATTTTAAGTCTCTAAAATCCCCCATGGAAAAAATGAATGGTGGAAATATGATTGAGACCAATTCCCTGTTTGGGTTTTGTGGGTATTCTGACACCTCCACCGTTTAGACGACTTCAAGCCCAACTCAGGTATTTGACTAATATATTATGACGCAGTTCTGGTTCTCTGTTGTGAAGTTACATTTACTGTACGAATCAACCTTTATGAATGTTTCTGTGTAATAATGTGTAATACATTATCAATTAAATTTCAATACCTCGATTAAACTACAGTTTTGTAATCTCGTGGACAGAGTACACGACTCATTTGTTATCTGACTCAATTAGGCACAATTTTAGTTATGTATTTCCGAAATCGTGTCCTTATCACATATAATCACTGACAGTAAGAACATCTACATAGTGTCTCAGGTTCGTAATTGTATTAGTCGTTTTATGAGGCAATGGCATTCTGCCACCCTGCGGAATACAGCCATAGAAGACCAGGGGAATGTTATCAAATGCGATAAAAGCTCTGACAGTAAATGCACATGATTATGTCATTTTCTCTCTGACAGACTCTAAAGATGCCGAATAATGCCAAAATATCTGTAGAAATGCACAATAAATACCAAAAATCCTCATATGACCGAAATCACATGACTTGCCCAAATCACCCACCCCTGTCCTGTGATTGGAGGGCTTCTATCATGACTTCTATTTGATTGGCCAACATAGATGCCAATCATTAACAGCATGGACTTAAATTCAATATATTTTGTATCACTCAAGTCGTTGCAGAACGCAATACGATATGTTTATGTCTTTCTGACTGCTCTCATATACGCGCAGAATAACCTACGAAAAGAAGCTATGAGGGATTGGTACATTGTAACTGTGCTATTGTGGAGCGTAGTAGGTAAGATCTCGATGTTTTTGTTAAGACAGTTAATAAAAAGATGATAGATTCTGATCGTTTTGTGTATTCGATGAGTCCTCTTTACTCAACCAAATGTAAGCCTACTCTACAATTATTTGTAATGTTATTGTATGAACTGAATTGTGTTTTGGATAAAATGCTAATTGGGAACATAACTGTTGCCGCGCCTGTACAGATCTCGTGACACCGGGGTGACCTGACCGCACTGCTAAAACTCCCAGTCAAATATCTTGGAATGAACGAGTTCAAATTATAGTAACTTCTGTGACAAGACCCTGCATGTTGCACTGGTAAACAAATGTTGATTCTGATTCACGGGTAGTCTACTGCTCTGTTGTAGCTGACTAAACTCTAATCCATGGTGAATGAACCCAGACTGGAGTTTAGTCGGCTAGCCTAAGTAGTCTACTATGTCAAACTGATTTAGGTACAACATCGTGATAAACATGTATTATTTTTTAGAGTCACTGTAAACTGGCATAAAATGAACACTATCTCTAAACTGCATTCGTGTATCCCGAGTTGCGCAGCGGTCTAAAGCACTGCATCTCGGTGCAAGAGGCGTCTCTACAATCCCTTTTTCGATTCCAGGCTTTATCACATCCGGCCGTGATTGGGAGTCGCATAGGGCCTCGCATTGCATTGGCCGTGGTAGTCCGTCATTGTAAATAGGAATTTGTAATTAATTAACTTTCCTAGTTAAATAAAAGTGTGTGTGTGTCTTCTGTGGGCCTCGACTGTTGACTCGCGTTGCTTCTGACTAGAGTAGGTAACACTTATTTTTCAACAATAGTGAGTGAGAAAAGCAAAGCTCATGTCTGTCTGTCTGATAAGTCCTCAATGTCATCCAGCCAACCACACCACCAGCGTGAGACTTTGGCACGTGGCAGTCACAAGCCTGGTCTCTACTGTTATCATATGTGTTGTTTACTTTGTGTGCTTGTTGCAGGACTAAACTCCACTCCACATCTGTAACCCACTTTCTTCTCTTAGGTCACAGCGGAGGGGTAATGTTAGCAGTAATAGTATGAGAAGGGTTAAGGGTAGACTCTGGAATATGACCTCTTCATACACCTCTGGCATTGACATTCTCTTTCTCCACAGCCACAGAGGGAAATGCTCTCCCTTCAGTCCCAGACTTTGGAAAGGCATACCATGTCAAAGGTGAGTGAGACTTATTGTTATTGAACTGAGGAGTGGTCACTTAATGTATGGTAATAATATGTATCCTGTGCTTTTGCATGAATTGTCAGTAACTACAAGATTACACCATTTACATTTTAATCATTTAACAGACACACTTATCCAGAGTGACTTACTGTTAGTTCGTTTATTAATTTCATTTTTGTATCAGGTGTGATCTCCCTGCCCTATGCTGAGATAAAGGAACCATTTGAGGCCTGGTTCGACCTGAAGGGGAGGACCAGCCGTATCGACTATTACCACGGTAACTATTTGCACACTAGCTGTACAATAGTCAAGCAATATGGTTCCGTGTTCTCTCAGGCAAGCTGGAATATCCACCATATTGCTTATGTCAATAAAATCCTAGCAGATTTTTAGAAGTTGTTCTTGGGTGGACAGGACCTGTGGGTTTTTTTGGTCTGAAATGACATCCTTTTGAGGAGTCCCCTGTGCTGCAGCTTTGATCAGAAGTAGTGCATGTTGGCAGCAGGGTTGTAGTGGATGTCATTTGAGATGCCCCTTCAGTGAATCACGTGTGGAACTGGGAGGCCTTTCTACTGAGTCAAGGTCAGTAGACTGAAACCTCAGCACTTCTAGACAGTGAAACTTGTCAACTAAGCAGTGAACTACAGCTTCTTTTAAATCACGCTATAAAATCCTGGAGATGAGAGGGCCACTAAGACCAGGGATCTCTAACTCTATTCTAGGTTGTGCAGACTTTTGTTAGTTCAGCACTAACACGCAGTCAACTTCAGTTCTTATTTTCTGTGTTGTCATGGTGACCTGCAGGCCAGGTGTCGACGTACCAGATGGGGATGGAGCTTCCTTGGGGATCATCCTATAAGATCACTCCTGAGACCACAGAGGTGGAGCTAAACATTATGAAGTGTTTCCAGGTCAATGGCACAGAAGAAGAGCCAGTCACACCTCAAGGATCCCTACCTGACCTCCAGGGGTTCATGGTGTGTGTGTGGTAGTTTAGTTTTTCAATTAATACAGGTAGTTTTGAAAAGTTATTTGTAATAAGTGGTCTTTGTGTGTAGTTCCTCAGGATGGAGTACTATGGAGGTGTGCTCTGTGAGGTCTGGCAGAATGTGACAGTAGTCGGACACAAGAAGAATACCTACACACTCTGGGTGACACGCCCTGAAGGAGGGGTTATGGGAGGAGCTGAGCTGACCACGCCCCTATACTACGAGATGATGGGCTACAACACCCTGCTGGGGTCCCATTATGATAAATATCTGGTCGACTACAAGGAGTTCAGCTCAAAGTTTGACCCCAAAGTCTTTGCCCTGCCTGATGGTTCGCATGCGCACACACAGCTCTCAAGCCATGTGACAATTTAACAAACAATCTTAATCACTTTCTTGTCCTTGTCGGTCACATCTCTCTTCAGGGATGAGCTGTGGTTCATTTCCTGGTCCGGGGGTGGAGCACCACCTGCTGGCCAATCCGATGAAAGATCTGATTCACACTTCCTCGTTAGGCCATGCCCAGCGGTTGTTCGGCAACTTCAAGGAGCAGTTTGGGCGTCGTTATGGTGACGAGAGAGAGCATGAGAAGAGAGGGCACGCATTCGTTCATAACCTCCGGTGAGGGTGCTGAGGAAAGCGGGAGAGGGCAAGAAACAAATTAATGATTGAAAGTTTTAGGTGAATATAATTTGGTTACAAATTCTGTTTTCCTCTATTCCCCTCTCACTCTTTCCTCCATCATTCCCTCTCCCAGGTATGTCCACTCTATGAACCGTGCTGGCCTGTCGTTCTCCCTGGCGGTCAACTCTCTGTCTGACCTCACCATGTTGGAGATGTCTGCTATGAGGGGCAGAAATAGAGGGAAGAGGCCCAACAACGGCTTGCCGTTCCCCATGCACCTATACACTGGAGTACAGGTCCCTGATCAGCTGGACTGGAGGCTCTATGGTGTGTGGTGCAGAGAAGGCTGGTGGAAGGAGCTATAGGAGGATGAGTTCATTGTAATTTCTGGAATTAACTGAATGGAGTCAAACGTGGTATCCATATGTTTGTTTGATACCGTTCCATTTATTCTGTTCCAGAGACTTCTCAGCCCGTTCTCCTATAGTTCCACCCACCAGCTTTCATGTGTGTGACAACATTGTGTGTATTTTCTAGGTGCTGTGACTCCAGTGAAGGACCAGGCCATCTGTGGTTCATGTTGGAGCTTTGCCACCACTGGAGCAGTAGAGGGCGCTCTCTTCCTGAAAGTAATATCTCACAGTGATTTTTAGAATGACTTCAGTTGGAGTGGTGTTATAGCTGTTTATTTGGATCCCCATTAGCTTTTGCAGCAACTATTCTAACTGTGGTCCACAAACGCACTGATAGACGGACAGTCACATAAATGTAAAATACAACAAGAAAGTGTCTGCCAAGGTTTCTGTTTGGGAAAAGGTGGACCATGTTAATGCGTCTTAACAGAACATGCAACTCATTTAATGACGCAGCCAATAAAACGTCATTTTCAAATGTTTGCCAAAATGCAATTCGGAACAGGGCACCTGGAACACCCCCATTCTGAACAGGGCATGTGATAGCAGTTTGAATGGGGGGGGATCTAAAGATGCAATAACTAGGATGGGTTGCTAATATGACTAGGATGTTGCCTTTGGCTTCTGGACAATGAAATGGAGTTGACATGAGAACCAGGAGAGAAATGTCATAGCGGTGGGTCCAACAGGGAATTAAATGGAAAAGCATGTGCCCAAATTGTATAATTACTCCCGTCTGTACAGCAATAAAATACTTCACCAGAAAGCATGACTTAGCATCAGAGGAATCAAGGATTATTAGATTCTTTAAGAAAATTGCTGTGGATTGTTTCAAATCACAAGCTCGTAGCCCTATGCCTATTGGAAGTCTGCAATTTGGGTAGCACGCGTGGCAATGGGCCAAGCTGGTTGAGTTGCGGGTGTCAGTGAAAAACATCTCATGTGTGACGATAATGTCTTGAGTATAATTTTAAATGTTGTGACAAGAAGGGGAGGGATGTGTGGTGTAGATATAGGCCAGTCTCTCCAGAATGTTGTGAAGAGGGGAGGGATGTGTGGCGTAGATATAGACCAGTCTCTCCAGAATGTTGTGAAGAGGGGAGGGATGTGTGGCGTAGCTATAGGCCAGTCTCTCCAGAATGTTGTGAAGAGGGGAGGGATGTGTGGTGTAGATATAGGCCAGTCTCTCCAGAATGTTGTGAAGAGGGGAGGGATGTGTGGCGTAGATATAGACCAGTCTCTCCAGAATGTTGTGAAGAGGGGAGGGATGTGTGGCGTAGATATAGACTAGTCTCTCCAGAATGGCTCAGCTGTATCCTGCCAAGTCTTGCTCATTGTTTGCCCTTTGAGAATTTTTTTTTTTTTTTGTAATTGGGATTGTCACCAGTATGAAATGTACTGTTAATCCTTGTCATTTGGTTAGATTAATTAGTAATTTACAATGTTCTTTGCAGAGTTCAGAACTTAATACACTGGTGAGAAACGAGTTTAGGTTTTTCATAACCATGTAAGAGATTTGTTTCATTGAGCCCTTCAAACAAAAATACACTTTCTTGTTCCCCTCTCCTGATAATGTTGAGGGAGCGTGCACTTGAGCAAACAGAAGTACCTGGCCTTAAGATTTTATGATTAAGCACGTGACAATGATTTTGAGAAATGAAAAACATTATTGAAATGAAAGTTCCATGAGAAATGCGCATATGAAAATCATACCTGGCACACAGAATAGTAGGCTAAATTGTAAGCTTCCTCAAACTTAAAAAAAATAACATAATTGCCTCACTGATAGTAGTTGTTTAACACATTATTGCATTTTAAGAATGTTGTGCAATGAATGGGCTCATAAAAGCACAAGTCTTACTCCTGCAGAGAAGCTGCAGGAGAAACCTCACTCCTAGGCTCTGTATGCTGTGCACTTGTGATAGTTGTTTGATAAGTAAAATGGGCACAGGCCAATTTAATTCTAGTAAATTAGAAAACCCTGTTTGTGTACCATGAAATGTTGACTCTGTTTTTTTTAAAGGGAATTTGGCTGTTTGCTTGAATAATTTGCTATGAATCCTGTGCGTCACTGTGAATGTGTTTCGGACTTTGGTTATGGGTGTCTGAGCTGAATGTTATTTGCTTGTGCAGACAATCTGGAATTTTCATCACAGTAATATAACGCATAACTAAGAAGCGCCGCATTTCATGTCTCGTCAACCTCAACCAGGAGAGACTATCGTGCATGTTAGTGCTGTAAAGGGTAAGGCAGCTGTAGCTTTGCTAGGTCTTTCTTTGCTGCACGTGACCGTATTGCTGTCTGGTAATATGGTCAAGTTGATCTGTGTTCCACACATCATGTTTTTCTAACACCCCTCCATCTTCAGAACAGGTGAAGTAAAGCAAGTTAGGTTTTTTTCAATAATGTCTTAGGCTGCACTGAAAGGTGATAATTTACCCAACTTAATGAATGATGGAAATGAATTGGATTTTCTACCCATAATATCAACAGTCAGCGCTGTAGCTCATCCCTAAAGAGGATGATAATTAATATTGTCCTTTTATTCAGACTGTAAAATCGCTGAAAATAAATGCCAACTTGTTCACAATTAGCTGTAGCTTGTGAACACTTTCCTCTCACGTATTTGCATTTGATGATTGTGGTTAAGATCTCTAGCTGTAATATACTTGCATGTATCACTGCCATCTCTGGTCTCCCTGCACCCCATAATCCATATCCACAGGCATTCCTTCCTCACTGGTGTTGCCTAGCAACTCTAGAAATGTTCGAGACAGGTTTCTTATGGGCTGTCGCGCTGAGTCTTCACCATTCCCTTGAACAACACGCACTCATTAGCAGTAGTAGCTGATTGCAGTTCAGGAGATTTTTAATGAGCCACGTGTGGTGGTTCAAGGAGTTTGTTGAACTTGCATAGGAGGCAATTTAAGCTGAAGTTGGGACTTATTTGGGAGAGTTGAGGGGATGGTTGTTAGTCTTGTCAGTGGTCCTCCTTTGTACCTCTGCCAGCTCTAAGGAAATGAGCTTGTCCTCTCAGTAGGAAGTGACCGGGAGGTGCTGTGTCCTGCTGCACTGGCAGGTTCATAAACATACTACTTCCCAGGGGGCCAATCAGATTCCTCCCATCTGACCTCCTAGCAACCCACAGATGCAGCTGTGGAAGTTGCTGTGAAAAAACAGTAATTGCCCCCCCCAACTCATCTCCAGTCTTCTGTTAACAGGTTTATTGCCCCGGAGAAGTAGAATTCTTCTCACCCAGTTATAATTGTCAGTACTTCTCTTTTCTCCCTGTAGTCAGGGTCCCTCCAGGTCTTGTCCCAGCAGATGTTGGTAGATTGTAGCTGGGGCTTTGGTAATAACGGATGTGATGGAGGAGAGGAGTGGAGGGCCTACGAGTGGATCATGAAACACGGAGGCATCGCCACTACGGAGACCTATGGTTCCTACATGGGCATGGTGAGACACACACACAGAGCTTGTCTAGAGGTAATCCACAGGGCTCTATGCTTTGCCGGCTGCTTTTCATGCCTTACACACATGTTTATAAACTCATATACTCTGACAAACAGGACATGTAAATCTTTACAATATACTGTACTTGAACCTAGTGTATGACTTTCTCTCCTAACAGAATGGCCTGTGCCACCTCAACACTTCTCAGCTGACAGCTCGTGTCCAGAGCTACACCAATGTGACGTCAGGTGATGCCGAGGCGCTGAAGGTGGCGTTGTTTAAACACGGCCCAGTGGCCGTCAGTATTGACGCAGGACATAGATCCTTTGTCTTCTACAGCCACGGGGTCTACTATGAACCCAAATGTGGTGAGTTATATACTATAGTGCCCTCAAACTCAACTCTGGACCTCGAAGCCAGTTCCACTTCGGTTTTTCATTTGTTCCCCTCTAATCAGGACTGATTTAGACATGGGACATCATGTGGGTGCAATTAAATGAGGTAGAACAGAACCAGCAGGCTCCAGACTTCGTAGCGTAAGAGTTGAATACGCCTGCTTTAGGGTAAACATACACAGCTATTCTTCAAATCGGTCTGAGGTATTCCCCAGGGCTGTTCTCATTCTCTCGCGATCACTCACGCAATCTTTCTTCTCCCTCACGCCAAGGAAACACAACTGACTCCCTGGACCACGCGGTGCTTGCAGTGGGTTATGGTGTCATGGGGGCGGAGCCTTACTGGCTGGTGAAGAACTCCTGGTCAACCTACTGGGGAAACGATGGGTACATACTGATGTCTATGAAGGATAACAACTGTGGTGTTACAACTGATGCTACGTATGTTACACTGGCATAGAGCGAGGGAGAAACATGAAACGCACGCACAGGAGTTACCACTCCTTTTTTAATGATAGGAGGGGGTATTTGAAATTGGAATAATATCAGAAGTGTGTGGTGCATGGGATGAAGTAATGTCGTTTAGGCAGTAAGATTTTTAGACATGTTTATTGCTGGTCGGCGCACGGTGCCTTTCGCTCCCTTTCATATACACACTTTGTCACAAACGTGCGCACACACTGAATCATGCTATACGCACACTTGTGCTCTGGAATCGTGGAGTCATCTCAATAAATGTGGAATGTTTTTGTACTTGCTGCTCTTTTTTTGTTTTTTTTGTTCATGCTGACTCAATAGTGTTTTGCTAACTCGTGTGACAAATAAGACCTTACTCTTCCCAACACAATCAGTTGTTCTAAACACATGATGAATACATGTATGCCTTGCTGTTGCTAGCAGTAGCACCACATGTACATTATATATACCGAAGTATGTGGACACCCCTTCAAATTAGTGGATTGTTCTATTTTAGCCATACCTGTTGCTAACAGGTGTCTAAAATTGAGCAAACAGCCATGCAATCTCCATAGACAAACTTTAGCAGAATGGCCTCACTGAAGAGCTGACTTTCAACATGGCACTGTCATAGGATGCCACCTTTCCAACAAGTCAGTTTGTCAAATTGATGCGATGCTAGAGCTGCCCTGGTCAACTGTAAGTGCTGTTATTTGGAAGTGGAAACATCCTAAGAGCAGCAACGGCTCAGCCGTAGACATACGCCCACAGAATGGCACTGTCATAGCATGTTTAAACATCTTGGCCTCGGTTGCAAAAATCAGTTACAAAATGCCTCTGGATGTTCCAGTAGCGGGAAAGCTTAACGCTACAGCACACACGGACATTCTAGATGATTCTGTGCTTCCAACTTTTTGGCAACAGGAAAGGGCCTTAACTGTTTTCATCATGACAATGCCCCTGTGCACAAAGTGAGATCCATGCGGAAGAACTTGACTGGCCTGCACAGAACCCTGACCTCAACCCTTATTAAACACCTTTGGAATGAATTGGAAAGGCGACTGCAAGCCAGGCCTAATCGCCAAAATCGTTGCTGGACCTCATTAATGCTCTTGTGGCTGAATGGAAGCAAATCCCTGCAGCAATGTTCCAACAGCTATTAGAAAGCCTTCACAGAAGAGTAGAGGCTGTTATAGTAGCAAAGGGGGGGACCAACTCCATATTAACGCCCATGATTTTGGAATGTATGTTCAACAAGCAGGTGTCCACATACTCTTGGTGATGTAGTGTCTATAGCTATGGATCAAATCTAACCTTTGCCAATTGTCAATGATGCCCTCAGAACAAAATACACATCAGCCCAAAAAAAGCTGTAGCAGTTAATGTACTACATTACTATCAACCAAAATGCTTGCAAACCTCTGAATTATTCCTGCATAATAGACTATAAGAGCTACATAATGGGTATTGTAAAAAGCTAGTGCATGTGTTCACATTTATGAACAATATTCTGATGTACTCTCAAGCTAGCATTCTCGAGTGATAGTTATCTGGAAAAGATAAGGCAGTAAGTAACAAAACGGCATAGACATATTGCATAGATATACCACATACGATTTAGATATGTAATGACAGATGTACAGTACCATGAAAATAGTTAATTGGTTCTCAAACATGTTTTAGAAAGTTCACAGGTCATCCGTGCGCAATAAAAAGTATAGCCTACTGAACTAAAGGCATTTGCTCAGGGAGTTCATCCAAATCTTCAGGTCTCAGACAAGGTTACTCATCACATGAGCATGTTTCACCAAACAACCTAAAATCTTGTTGGGACGTTTGTGTGTTTTGGGGTTATTCATTTGTTTTTACCACCCCGGTAATGTTATCAAATTTCTGAAAACCAAAACCAATATTACATGTTTCAATGAAGAGCGCTAAAAAGTTGTTTTTTTATGGTTAGGAAAACATGGGCGACTCATTCACTGTAGGATTTATGAATGGCCCCCATATTGTATGTGTGCAAGTGTATATGAGTGTGTGTGTGCGCACATGTTGGTCTGCTACTTGCATGGCATAGTGCTTCTATACAGACCTTCTGTATGGTATGTGGTTTTGAATCTTGTAACGAGTGAGAGGTTGCCTCGGAAGTTTACATACACTTAGGTTGGAGTCATTAAAACTCGTTTTTCAAACACTCACAAATTTCTTGTTAACAACCTATAGTTTTGGCAAGTCGGTTAGGATCTACTTTGTGCATGACACAAGTAATATTTCCAAAAATTGTTTACAGACAGATTATTTCACTTCACTTCAATTCACTGTATCATAATTCCAGTGGGTCAGAAGTTTACATACACTAAGTTGACTGTGCCTTTAAACAGCTTGGAAAATTCCAGAAAATGTCATGGCTTTAGAAACTTCTGATAGGCTAATTGACATCATTTGAGTCAATTGGAGGTGTTCCTGTGGATGTATTTCAAGGCCTACCTTCAAACACAGTGCCTCTTTGACATCATGGGAAAATCAAAAGATATCAGTCAAGACCTCAGAAAAAAAATTGTAGACCTCCACAAGTCTGATTCATCCTTGGGAGCAAATTCCAAATGCCTGAAGGTACCACGTTCATCTGTACAAACAATAGTACGCAAGTATAAACACCATGGGACCACGCAGCCGTCATACCGCTTAGGAAGGAGACGGGTTCTGTCTCCAAGACATGAATGTACTTTTGTGCGAATAGTGAAAATCAATCCCAGGACAACAGCAAAAGACCTTGTGAAGATGCTGGAAGAAACAGGTAGAAAATTATCTATAACCACAGTAAAACGAGTCCTATATCGACAAAACCTGAAAGGCCGCTCAGCAAGGAAGAAGCCACTGCTCCAAAACCGCCATAAAAAAGCCAGACTACGGTTTGCAACTGCACATGGGAACAAAGATTGTACTTTTTGGAGAAATGTTCTCTGGTCTGATGAAACAAAAATAGAACTGGTGGCCATAAGGACCATTGTTATGTTTGGAGGACAAAGGGGGAGGCTTGCAAGCCGATGAACACCATCCCAACCGTGAAGCATGGGAGTGGAAGCATCATGTTATGGGGGTGCCTTGCTGCAGGAGGGACTGGGGCACTTCACAAAACAGAAGGCATCAAGAGGCAGGAAAATTATGTGGATATATTGAAGCAACATCTCAAGACATCAGTCAGGAAGTTAAAGCTTGGTCGCAAATGGGTCTTCCAAATGGACAATGACCCCAAGCATACTTCCAAAGTTGTGGCAAAATGGCTTAAGGACAACAAAGTCAGGGTATTGGAGTGGTCATCACAAAGCCCTGACCTCAATCCTATAGAAAATATGTGGGCAGAACTGAAAAAGTGTGTGCGAACAAGGAGGCCTACAAACCTGACTCAGTTACACCAGCTCTGTCAGGAGGAATGGGCCAAAATTCACCCAACTTATTGTGGGAAGCTTGTGGAAGGCTACCTGAAACGTTTGACCCAAGTTAAACAAATTAAAGGCAATGCTACCAAATACTAATTGAGTGTATGTAAACTTCTGACCCACTGAGAATGTGATGAAAGAAATAAAAGCTGAAATAAATCATTCTCTCTAGTATTATTCTGACATTTCACATTCTTAAAATAAAGTGGTGATCCTAACTGACTTAAAACAGGGAATATTTACTAGGATTAAATGTCAGGAATTGTGAAAAACTTGAGTTTAAATGTATTTGGCTAAGGTGTATGTAAACTTCTGACTTGAACTGTATGTGTGTGTGTGTGTGTGGATTGCTGGGATGTGTGTAAGTGGTCAAGACTCCGTTGCCAGGCGCTGTAGTTCCTGCCCCTCTGTGCTGCTTGCTGATTGGATAATGTCCTCTCCTTGGCCCTTCTTTGGAGGAAACCTGAAGTAGAAAACAAACTCATAAAACGTTTTAAACAAAAACAGTCAAGAAACACAGGTTATGGTTGGCAATAGGGGTTAGTTTGTGGACTTGATTGTGTGTGCGCGTGTGTGTGTGTCAGGGTTGGGGTCAATTCCAGTTCATTCAGAATGTTAACCAAATTCCAATTCCACATTTTCCTCATTGAAAAGTTTAAATTTCATTGTACTTCCTGAATGGACTGGAATTGAAATGGAATTGACCCCAACCCTGATGTGTGTTTGTGTGTCTGTCTGTCAGTAGATATAATACCTAGTGTCCCAGTTCTCTGCGTCTTCTACGGTATCCGGTAGTGGTCTGTTGGCAGTCTCTGGCAGTGCCAGGGCGAGAACTGCTCCAAGCAGGGGGGTGCAGCCAAAGATGAGCATGGGTAGAGAGGGGCTTCTGGTATGGAGCATGTTGATAAGGGGGGCTAACACACCCCCTACACGGGCAAACATACTGGACACACCTATTCCTGTCTGCCTGTAGACACACACACACTGGTAATAGAAGTTAGCAATCACACAAATGAATGTGCACACACACACACACACACACACACACACTTCTTACCGTAGTACAGTTGGGAAGATCTCAGCAGTATAAACATAGATAACGGCGAAGGAAGCAGTGATACCAAACTTTCCTACCATGGCCAGACCTGTTATCAGGTTGGGATGGTCTGAGAGAGAGAGAGGGATGGAGAGAGAATGTTTCTTACATGATCTTGTCATTTAGCACAACGCTCCTAACCGCTAGGCTACCTGTCGTGGTGTTTTGTAGACAGACTAGCAGCTGTTTTGTGGACCCACAGACACACACACACACACCAGTGGCGGTCAGTGCCGTTTCAGGGAGGACAATTTTTCATGAGCATGGCCATAGTTCTATTACAGCGTATGGGATGACTGTCATTCATATTCCATTCACCCAGTTCAATGTAACATTGATAGGTTTAGGCTACTACATGATACTAGAATTTTCCCTATACCCATCATGAGGTTGTTACAACCTAGCCTATGAATGAAAGTTTACAACATATGTGCACACAGGTCGTGAGAGAAATTTGATGTGACAGACAGTGACACATGGACAGACAGTGAAATTCAATACCACCTTGCACACGCTTGCCTGCATCTAGCTGATATTGGGTGTAATCATAAGTCTAACAGTTACAAATGAGAGTTTCTATTGGACAAATTCAGGTATGTTAATATCCGTTTTGTTCAGTTTGCTTCTGTTTAAGAAATGTTTTTCAACAGAATCTGTGGAATGAATACACCCCTGATCACGAATAAACACAGTTCACAAGTTTCATATCAGCCACGTTGTATTCCTTCTCGCATCTAGGTTATGCGCTCTCCTCCTTTCACCTCTTTCCTTCGCTTGTGGACTTCAATGCACAACACATCAGCTGAAAAAACCTTTCCAAGCCAAACCGCTACACACAGCCTACATCGTTGTCACCTTATTAGCTAAAGTAACGTCATAGTTCTATTAGCATAGCTAATAGAACTAATGCGTTAGTAAATCCGCTACAATCATGCAGTAACGTTACAGTGTACAGCCAGTGGGCCCCAGTGGCAATAAATTAGTAAAAGCAAAAGCTTACCTTGACTTTAGGAGTTTCAGTTGTGTTGGATAGTCATAGCAGTGTGTTTCGGTAGGCTAAACTAGCTCGCTGCATTTACTAGCTAAATAAGTGAAACTGAAAAAAATTATAATCTTTCTATTTCTCTTGCTTCTCCTTCATTTAGGAATAAATGTTCAACTATTTTCTTTCTCTCGCTTCGAGTCAACTACTCACCACATTTTATGCACTGCAGTGCTAGCTAGCTGTAGCGTAAGCTTTCAATACTAGATTAATTCTCTGATCCTTTGATTGGATGATATGTTGGAGGAAGGGGGTGAGAACCATGAGCCTCTTAGGTTTTGTATTGAAATCATTGTACTCAGAGGAGGATGGAAGCCAGCTGTCCTCCGGCTACACCATGGTGCTACCCCACAGAGTGCTGTTGAGGCTACAGTAGACCTTCTTTGCAAAATAGTGTGTTTTAATCAATTATTTGGTGATGTGATTATATTTAGTATAGTTTTATCTAAAAAGGATAACCTTCCTCCTATGAGGAGTCTCCACTGACACACACACACACACACACACACACACACACACACACACACACACACACACACACACACACACACACACACACACACACACACACACACACACACACACACACCTGTAGGTACAGTTAGAGTGAGCAGACAGGCCACGCCCCCCAGTGCCAGAAAGACACTCTGGGATAGGCGTCTGCTCCAAGGGAGGAACAGGAGAACCAATGACCTGGCAGGGATCTCCACCAATCCAAAGATGAACTGGGTCAGGTAGAGGTCGGAGCCCAGTTCAGATACACCTAGAGACAGTCCATAATATACCAATACGTTCACAAACCTAGAGAGAGAAAGAGCAGGGTTAGACACACACATACACACAGTCTTGTATTACTAATCTCCTGGGGACACACAATTCAGTCCCATTCAAAATCCAATTTTCCCTAACCATAAACCTAACCCTAACCTATACCCTTATTCAAACCCTAACACGTAACCCAAACTGGCTGCGCACGTGCGCCATCGTGTATAAATGTATTTTGTCCCCCCACACCAAACACAGGTTAAAATATCAAAACAAACTCTGAACCAATTACATTAATTTGGGGACAGGTCGAAAAGCATTAAACCTTTATGGCAATTTAGCTAGCTAGCTTGCACTTGCTAACTAATTTGTCCTATTTAGCTAGCTTGCTGTTGCTAGCTAATTTGTCCTGGGATATAAACATTGAGTTATTTTACCTGAAATGCATAAGGTCCTCTACTCAGACAATTAATCCACACATAAAACGGTCAACCGAATTGTTTCTAGTCATCTCTCCTCCTTCTAGGCTTTTTCTTCTCTTGACTTTATATTGCGATTGGCAACTTTCATAAATTAGGTGCATTACTGCCACCGACCTCATTCGTCTTTGGGTATAACCAATGAGGAGATGGCACGTGGGTATCTGCTTCTATGAGGAGATTGGAGAGGCAGGACTTGCAGCTCGATCTGCGTCAGAAATAGAACTGACTTCTATTTTAGCCCTTGCAACGCAGATGCTCGTTGGCACATGCGAGCAGTGTGGGTGCAATAATTGAATAATATAGATTTCTAAATTTATTTTGCGACGCGAGCTGTGTAGTCAGCCTGTAACCCGAAAAACTAACCCTAGCTCCTAAACCTAAACCTAATTATAACCCTAACACTAATTCTAACCTTAACCAGAAACCCCCTAGAAATAGCATTTGACCTTGTGGGGACTAACAAAATGTCCCCAGTTTCAAATGTTTGTTTGTTTACTATTCTTGTGTGAACTTCTGGTCCCCACATGTATAGTTAAACACGTCCACACACACACACTTCTTAGTTACCAGACATAGAAAAGGATAAGAGCTCTTTTCCTCATCTGGGGTGTTCTAACAAGATCTGCAGCTGAGTGACTCCTTCTACCTTCCATGTCACACCAGTCCACCTAAACATACACACACATAAAATATTTTATTTGCATGCTCAAACACTGTGAAAAACACAAGATGTGTCTGTGTGGTACCTGTATAGTAGGTGGTAATACACGTCCGTTGACTGTAGCAGCTTTGCGTAGTAGAACAATCGCCTCCTCTCTCCTGTCATTGGCTAGCAACCACCTAGCTGACTGAGGAAGCACCCTGAGGGCAGAGAGAGTGTATATAATATCATACTGTATACAAAATGATTGACGCATTTGTCTCACCCATTTTTTAATTATATTATACCCCTTGACTTTGTCCAGCCTTATTCTAAAATGTATTTTTTTTTAAACAAATCCCTCATTAATCTTCACACAATACCCCATAATGACAAAGCAAAAATCGGTTTTTATTTTAAAAAACAGAAATATCACATTTATATAATTATTCAGACCCTTTACTAAGTACCTTGTTGAAGCACCTTTGGCAGCGATTACAGCAGAGTTTTCTTGGGTATTACGCTACAAGCTTGGCACACCTGTATTTGGGTAGTTTCTCCCATTCTTCTCTGCAGATCCTCTCAAGCTCTGTCAGATTAGATGGGGAGCATCGCTGCACAGCTATTTTCAGGTCTCTCCAGAGATGTTCGATTGGGTTCAAGTCCGGGTTCTGGCTGGGTCACTCAAGGACATTCAGAGACTTGTCCCGAAGCCACTCCTGCATTGTCTTGGCTGTGTGCTTAGGGTCGTTGTCCTGTTGGAAGGTGAACCTTTGCCCATGTCTGAGGTTCCCAGTGCTCTGGAGCAGGTTTTCATCAAGTGTCTCTCTGTTCTTTGCTCTGCTCATCTGTGCCTCGATCCTGACTAGTCTCCCAGTCCCTGCCACTGAAAAACATCCCTACGGCATAATGCTGTAGAGATGATGCCAGGTTTCCACCATACATGATGTTTGGCATTCAGGACAAATAATTCAATCTTGGTTTCATCAGACCAGAGAATCTTGTTTCTCATGGTTTGTGAATCTTTAGTTGCCTTTTGGCAAACTCCAAGAGGGGTGTCGTGCCTTTTACTGATGAGTGGCTTCCGTCTGGCCACTCTATCATAAAGGCTTGATTGATGTAGTGCTGCAAAGATGGTTGTCCTTCTGGAAGGTTCTCCCATCTCCAAAGAGGAACTCTAGAGCTCTGTCAGAGTGACCATCAGGTTCTTGGTTACCTCCCGGACCAAGGCCCTTCTCCCCAGATTGCTCAGTTTGGCTGGATGGCCAGCTCTAGGAAGAGTCTTGGTGGTTCCAAAAATCTTCCATTTAAGAATGATGGAGGCCACTGTGTTCTTTGGGGACCTTCAATGCTGCAGAAATGTTTTGGTACATTTCCCCAGATCTGTGTCTCAACACAATCCTGTCTCCGAGCTCTACGGACAATTCCTTTGATGTCATGGCTTGGTTTTTGCTCTGACATGCATGGTCAAACTGCGGGACCTTATAGAGACAGGTGTGTGCCTTTCCAAATCATGTCCAATCAATTTAATTTACAACAGGTGGAATTTACAACAGGTCCAATCAAGTTGTAGAAACATCTCAAGGATGATCAATGGAAACAGGATGCAGCTGAGCTCAATTTCGAGTCTCATAGCAAAGGTGCTGAATTCTTATGTAAATAAGGTATTTTTGTTTTTATTTCGAAAAAAATGTTTTTTCTTTGTCAATATGGCGTATTGTGTGTCGATTGCTGGGGATTTCTTTTTATTTAATCAATTTTAGAACAAGACTGTAAAGTAACAAAATGTGGAAAAGTCAAGGGGTCTGAATACTTTTTGAAGGCACTGTATATTTACATGGATACAAGACAAACTGTATTTATGTTTTTCCATCATGTCTACTGTGTAATATTTATTGTGAGGTTAAAGTATTATATGTATTCAAGTGACCAGATGTTAATGCATCTAGAGGTGTTTTAGGTAGGTGTGTTTCACAGTGGTGTATGATGACCTGACGAAGATCCAACTCGGAACGAAACGTCTTTATTGTGCGTCTGATTAAATCACCATGGGAGAATACCAGAGTTGCGGACATTACTTTTTTCTTCTGGGAGAGAGAAAGAGACATGAATAGTGAAGAGCAACCGGCCAAGCATTAGTGTGTGTGTCCTCACCATATATAGAAGATGAACAGAAAGCCAGGAACAGATATAGCCAGCTGTAGTTTTCTCCAGTCTCGTATGAGGTAGGCTAGTCCAGCTATTAGCATGTAGCCCAGGCCAAAGAAGTAGTCAGTGAAGACACCAGCTAACATACGACGCTGGGCACACGTCCACTCTGTACCTGTGGAGAAAATGAGGGATGGAAGGAGAGGGGGAGAAGAGGGTGGAAGGAAAGAGGAGAAAGGAAGGAGAGGTATAATAAGGGTTAGGTTAAGGGGAAGGGGAGATTTAAGGTTTGAGTGGATCGGGTGGTGTGGAACTAAGGGGTTTAGGTTTCTGAGAATAGAGCTAGGGGTCAGGGGTTAGGAATAATGTGTGTTCTGGGGTTGGAAAGAAGGAATATAGGTGATGTCATTGTGGTACTGTTTAAATTCTAATAATGGATTGAATGTTTGGCAGAATGGTCTCATGTAAATTACAGTCCTGTGTAAATAGCAGTCATATAGATTACAGTTAACATTTTGGGAGGGTATATGTGTGTGTACCCAGTACAAAGGCGTTGATGATGACTCCAGAGATAGTAGTCCCCAGAATAAATCTCAGCAGGACATACACAGGGAAGTTTGGAGCGAAAGCCCCAGCCACTCCAAACACTGTCTGTAGTGCTAGGGAGAGGAGCAGGGCATTCCTCCTACCAATCCTACAGAGAGAGAGAGAGAGGGAGAGGGGGACAGAGAGGGAGAGGGGGAAGGGAGGGAGACTGTGAGTATTTATCAAAATGTATGACATTGAAGTTATAAATTCAGTATTGTCCCTGTTGACCATGGGTTAGGATTTAGGTAGGGGTCAGAGCCACTGAAATTTCCTAGGTGGCTAAGGTCCGGATGAATATGGTCATTTATCGGCGTAGTAACAAACCCCCACCTCGCGACCCATGTGACCCCAAACTGTTCACACCCCTCTTTTTGGTTGAGAGAACATTTTGCAGCTTTAAAGATAAGTTCCTGCAATTATACACATTTTGCCATGGGGCATAGAGGCCCCCATGGGCACATAATCTGGCCATGGTAACTACAAGATTTAGATAGCTGCTTAGTTAGCCTGACTTACCTACCTAGCTAACATCCTTCCTAGCTAACATCCTACCTAGCTAACATGGGCTGGTACTTAATAAACTGTAAATTCCTGACAGGTTATAAATATCTCTCTCTAAGGTCTGTTAGTGAATGACATAACAAGAGGAAAACTGCCCATACATTACCAAATTTTGAATTTGCACCCTGTGCATTTTACTATTACAACTCATAACAGCATTAAATTGAAAGTCCGACTTAGTTCCTTTAAGTCAGGACCTGTGGTCCTTTTGACCCCGTTCTGGGAGTATGGCTAGTTTAGGGTCTGGTAGTAAGGGTCAAGGTTTATTGAAGATTCTACAGATGTAGGATCTTAATCTGATCACCCTGTTGCCAGAGAACATTCCTGCAATGAAGAAAGACTTGTAGTGCATTTGATGTTTAAAAATGATTCTAACGTTTGTATTTTCCACAAAAAATGTATCAACCCATACAAAAAGGGAAAGGCATTATTTACCTCAGTGATGGTAGTGCTTTGATAATCCACATAATAATTCAAATTCCTGTTGCTATAGGATTTGTTCCCCCTGCTGTAGTAAACTGTCCCAAATTAAGAAGCTACATCTATACCTGTCTGTCATAGCTTCAAAGACGACAGTTTCCTCCAGCAAACGCAACATGTAGAGAGGGTCAGAGGTTAGAGGTTTGGGGCCAATGGTTATGTTATGTACCTGTCTGCCATAGCTCCAAAGATGACTGCTCCCACCAGCAGACCCAACATGTAGACAGAAGACCCCAGACTGTTGAGCCATGCCTTGTCACACACCAAGTCCCACTGTAGGAGAGAGAGAGAGTGTGTGAGTGAGTGTGGTGAGACAGGGAACAACAGGTCTGATGAGAGAACTGTTCATAACATCTTCCCCTAGCACAGCTGAGGTTCCACCTAGTCTCCATCCATGGTACCCTGTTGACCATGGCACTGTAGTAGGGAAGTGAACAGATGAAACTAACATTTTCCTATTAACCCCATTAATCTGAACACAATATAAGGGAAAGGCATTATTTACCTCAGTGATGGTAGTGCTTTGATAAATCTCCTGGCTGTACACCCATCCGTGCTCGCAAGGCGTGCGCGCAGTCCCGTTCTCTGTTAGAATGTCCACGAGGACGCAGGAGTCGTCCACCTGTGGATCCACCGGGATGCTGAGGTTCAGCTTTGCAGTAACGGCTGAAGTCAAAGCCAGGCTACCATTATGAACGTTATTACCGGGGCCTGAGCTCGGTCTGTCCCGGCAGCGATGTCCTGGTGTAGCCCCGGTAAAGATGCTGGCCATCATATGAAAACCCAGTAGTATCTGAGGCAGACAGATCCACACATACAACATCTTCTGGTACTTTCCAAACCCTCCTACAGCTGTTAGAATCTGATCGAAATTCATTTTCAATCAATTCAATGCTCCTTTGAAGAAGGGAGTATTTAAATCTCAATGACACATTAGGCCTATTGCTGCTATTTGACCAAGTCTCGTTTGCAAAATAGATTTTTATCTGAGACTAAGGTGATCTGAATAGATAAAAATTTAAAATTGAATATATTTGGGTCCAAGTATCTCCTATTGTATCCTAGGCTATAGGTTGGACAAAAATAAACCGAATCACTAAAGCCAGCAAAAGGCTGTAAATCTTATGTCTCCTAGAGAGAAAACTAGACAAAAACACACCACCATGTGCCAGGGTGTGACAGTGGACAGACAGGTGCGTGTGTCCGTTGTCCGCTCTCGTCCGTCAGTGAGGGGCATAGTTTTGTTCTTCTCACATGTCCTGGCTGAGCCCCTTACAAAATCCCTCTTATCTAACAATCTACCCCACCTCCCCCTCCTCTGTCGAAAATCAGTTGCAGTAGACTATCTTCCCTTCCCTTACAATGCATGTGGTAGATAACTATACATAATAGTTTCTCACATCCAAGTGTGCACAGTTGTATATTACAATCAAAGCCTTCTCTCAGAAAATCGTCAATAAAATAAATCGTCAGAATCGCGCTTCGGGCAGAGTCCCTCTGAACAAGCCCTTCCGAAACCCAGAACCGCACAACAATATTCTGTATTGACATGCACCTCAAATCATAAGTCAACTGGAAATCATATAAACAGTCTACCAAACGCAAAAATTACGCAGAACATTGTCCAACAAAATAATATGCATCAGTGAAAGCCAGTGTCCAGTGCGCGTCCCCGAGGGTGGATGTTATAAACACCGTGTTTTTGTAGAGGTGGGGGTTGGGGTTGGTGTTGTTGCTACAAAACTGTTGAACCAAGGGAAACGCGCGAGCGGAACAATAGCAGAACGCGGAGAGACATGAACGCGCACTTTATAGATAGGTAGTCTCTGAACAATGACCGCTGGAGCATGATTTATTTATCATCATCCGAGTGGTTTGTTTGTGTTTGGATGTAGTCTAGTCTGTCTTCTTTAATTTCACTTAATTTACTATTTGTTAGGAAATAAATATGCTAACAATCGAGAGTATAGTCCTAGGCCTAATAGGCTGCGTTTAGACAGGCAGCCCAATCCTGATATTTTTAAAACTATTTGGTCTTTTGATCAGATCAGCTTGAAAAAGATCAGATGTGAAAATATCTTATGTAATTGGTCAAAATATAAATTAGTGACATAAAGATAAGAATTGGGTTGCCTGTCTAAACGCAGCCCTAGATGCTGCACCTGTGACCGTCCACTGTTTGGTGGTGCTAAATTTAGTGGTGAACATCGTAATTCTGATTCTGCCTCTTTCCGTTTCAGTTGTGCTGAATCGCTGTTATTATTAGCTTCTTTGTTTAGGCTACTTTACATTAGAACTATCGGGCCTTTCACTCTGTTGCCAAAGTCCGCACACTGCACTCATGATGGACGTTGGTGTCACATTCAGGAAAACCTCTCCTCTGTGAAAGCCTCGACAGTGGCGCTATACTGACGCTCTGTGTTCACAGGTGGTACTGCAGGATCCTCCTTTCTCTTAAGACGGGGACTTGATCCTTGATGTAGTCCAAAAAACCACACATAAGCCAAGACCCAAAACAATCCCAAAACGGAATGGATTCTAACAATATGGTGGAAACCACCTAGCCAATCAGAGGTCAAGATAGAGTCATCAACATAGTAGCCATGAATACTACTATGTATACTACAGGGATGCCTATGAAGCTAAGCAGAGTGGTCCTAGTCAATCCTTGGATAAGACTGGGAGACCAGGTCCTGCTGAAAGTGGAGATTCCAAGGCCCCTGAACAGTGATGGGGACACTGCCCTCCAAAGTGTACCATTCTCCAGATAAGATGTTAAATTGAGTTCAGATGAAGGAGAGATGGGGAAAGGAAACCACTTCCGACTATTGGGACACATTGTTATCTCAGCTGTTGTGAAGGACAGGAAATGAGGGCAGAGGGGAGGGATCAACGTTCTGGATTGAAACTCAGCCAATAGCTGTTAATTTTTCCCTAGAGACAATGGGGCCTCTGTGTCCCCAACTCACAGTTCATCAAACACACACACTCGCATGCACACACACACTCACACTGACCAGCAGCAGCATACCACCCTACATCCCACTGCTGGCTTTCCTCTGAAGCTAAACAGGGTTGGTCCTGGGAGACCAGATGCTGCTGGAAGTGGTGTTGGAGGGCTTGTAGGAGGCACTCTTTCATCTGCTCTATTTTTTTTATACCCCAGGGCAGTGATTGGGACATTGCCCTGTGTAAGGTGCTGTCTTTCAGATGGGATGTTAAATGAGTGTCCTGGCTCTCTGTGGTCACTAAAGATCCCATGGCACTTATTGTAAGAGTAGGGGTGTTAACCCTGGATGTCCTGGCTAATTTCCTAAACTGGCACTAATACCATCATGGCCACCGAATCATCCCCAGTTTCCAAATGGCTCATTCCTCTCCCTTGTAACTATCCCCCAGTTTGTTGCTTTAAATGAGAATACTTTTTCAGTCAATTTACCTATTAAAATACATTGTTTACATGAAATAAAACACACACACACAGCTTAGTCAGTTAGAAGAGTGTACCAGTGGGCACGTCATGTGCCTGTCAGTGGGTTGAACATCAGTTCGGCCTATTTGTGACTGCGGCATAGGACATAGGATATTGCCAAAATGAGGACTTAGATTTTCATGAAGCATGCTTGGGCTATCTACAATCCTTTAGGCATTTGTCTATTTTCCCTCAACATTCACTCATTGCAAACAGAATGTGGGATATTTCAAAATGGGCTATTTCGAGCCCATATTAAACATCCAAACTCATTTAATGATACCATTTCTTTTATTTTCAAAAGCCAAAGTTAGCCTCGTTTTTTAAATTGTATCCATCCATAACCATGTATACGATTTTTGTTCATAGTGGTAGTACTAATTTGATAACAAGGTGGTAGTATTTCTGCTTATTTAAACCATAGGCTTTAATATACATTTATCATCCTGCAGCAGCTGTGGACGTTCGTGACGTCACAGTCGGTACAGTGCGGTCGGTGTTTTTCGGTAAGAGCTGGACGGAGAGCAAGAGAGAGAGAAAGAGAGAGAGAAAGAGAGATAGAGAGAGATGGCTATTGGCATAGGAACACGAACGGAAATAGAAGAAACGAGTAAATCTGAGATGACCTTGACTCGACAGACATATCCCATCATTTTGATCAACTGACATAACGGCCGTTTTTCCGGTAGGAAAAGTTCCAGTGTTTGACGTTACCGTTTTACGCTTCTTCTCCACACGGTGCCCGGGATTTTACCGCGTGCCCTTGCAGCACATATAATAAAATCCCACATTCCACATTTACTACAATAGTTCCCCACCCGGTTGATCTTGATATACGAGGGGAAATCGGCTATAATCGACTGGATTTCTTGAATCCTGATTGTGCGTGAGTAAGCGTTTTTATACTTCCTAACGAAGCATCTTTGTTTACTAACAACGTACAACGTGGCATTGCGGGGTACAATAACGGTTAAGGTATTCTAAGAGACGTTGTATTTTTGTTGTCAACTGGGTTTTTGTGATAACATGTCACCTACACATCGTTGTCTTTGTTTATGCAATGAGAGGGGAGAGAGCACACTGCATCCGCGCACGTAACGTCATGATGTATCCCGGCAGTGGCCACACCCAGCGTCTGGGTACAGTGCGGATGTAAAGCGGGATGTAAATCATAGCGGGTTTATAATAGGCAGTGGATAGTATATGAGGTAAATGTTGGCCTATGGAGCGGCCTTTTGTGGATCAATGATGTAGACAGAGATGTATTCGGTAGAACTGCTACAATTAATTTGACATGACAGAGAATGATCATGTGTGTTCTATACTAGGTATTTCTACCTGAACACTATGTCCCATCCTGTTGATGCCTGTGGGTCTATGGAACAGTCGTAGGGTCAGCCGATTAATTCTCTAGTGGAGAGAACTGACTGATTACAGAGCAGTGATTCGAGAAGCTTTTCTGACCAATGCCACTTGAACTCCTTGCTCCTACACCTAGGGAACTGGATCCATTAATCGTACAAAGGATTAGATAGGTTGGTCTATCATTACTAACAATACGGAGAACAAAAACCTGTAGGGCAGATTGAGTGTTCGTAAATCAGGGGAGACAGGGTCAGCGAGAGTGTGATACAATCTGTGACTTGTAATCCCCCCTCTTTCCATCTCTCTATTCCTCCATCTTTCCTTAGCTTGGCCCAAAGCATTTTTCATATTTATCCCCCTGTCCAAGCTCACATCAGCTTACGTAAACATGGACATGGCTTATTACCAGGGAAATTACAGCCACATTCATACCATACGTTAGTATTGTGGTTTGTGCGTTTGTTTATGCGTGAGTTCTTGTGCACGTGTGTGTTTGAACAAAGCTGTGAGCTGTAATGTGACTGCAGGATCTACCTGTAGTGTATAGGTTTACTGCATAGAGAGAGAGAGACATCCCAAGGTTGCAGTGTCTCCATGCGTCAGCCTTTATAATATAGGAGCACCACAGAGCCTTTATAGTAACATTATTACAGAGCCTTTATAGTAACATTATTACAGAGCTTTTATAGTAACATTATTACAAAGTCCAACATTACAGATACTTTATAGTAACAACACCACAGAGCCTTTATAGTAACAACACCACAGAGCCTTTATAGTAACAACATCACAGAGACTTTATAGTAACATTATTACAGAGTCCAACATTAAAGAGCCTTTATAGTAACAACACAACAGAGCCTGTATAGTAACAACACAACAGAGCCTGTATAGTAACATTATTACAGAGCTTTTATAGTAACATTATTACAAAGTCCAACATTACAGATACTTTATAGTAACAACACCACAGAGCCTTTATAGTAACAACACCACAGAGCCTTTATAGTAACAACATCACAGAGACTTTATAGTAACATTATTACAGAGTCCAACATTAAAGAGCCTTTACAGTAACAACACAACAGAGCCTGTATAGTAACAACACCACAGAGCCTTTATAGTAACAACATCACAGAGACTTTATAGTAACATTATTACAGAGTCCAACATTAAAGAGCCTTTATAGTAACCACACAACAGAGCCTGTATAGTAACATTATTACAGAAGTCGCTCTGGATAAGAGCGTCTGCTAAATGACTTAAATGTAAATGTAAATGTAATTTATGTAACAACTTTACAGAGACTTTATAGTTACATTATTACAAGGCCTTTTATAGTAACAACATAACAGAGACATTATAGTAACATTATTACAGAGCCCTTTATAGTAACAACATTACAGAGCCTTTATAGTAACAACATTACAGAGACTTTATAGTAACAACATTACAGAGCCTATATAGTCTCAATATTACAGAGCCCTTTATAGTCTCAACATTACGGAGCCTTTATAGTAACAACATTACAGAGACTTTATAGTAACAACATTACAGAGCCTTTATAGTCTCAATATGACAGAGCCCTTTATAGTCTCAACATTACAGAGCCTTTATAGTAACAACATTACAGAGAATTTATGTAACAACATTACAGAGACTTTATAGTAACATTATTACAGAGCCCTTTATAGTAACAACATTACAGAGACTTTATAGTAACAACATTACAGAGTCCTTTATAGTAACATTATTACAGAGTCCTTTATAGTAACAACATTACAGAGCCTTTATAGTAACAACATTACAGAGACTTTATAGTGACAACATTACAGAGAATTTACGGTGACAACATTACGGAGCCCTTTATAGTGACAACATTACAGAGACTTTATAGTGATAACATTACGGAGCCCTTTATAGTGACAACATTACAGAGACTTTATAGTGACAACATTACAGAGCCCTTTATAGTGACAACATTACAGAGCCCTTTATAGTGACAACATTACAGAGTCCTTTGTAGTGACAACATTACGGAGCCCTTTATAGTGACAACATAACAGTTACAATTATGTCACAACATTCCAGAGCCTTCATAGTAACAACATTACGGAGCCTTTATGTCACAACATTACAGAGCCCTTTATAATAACATTATTACAGAGACTTTATAGTAACAACATTAGAGAGCCTTTATAGTAAGTAACAACATTACAGAGCCCTTTATAGTAACAACATTACAGAGCCTTCATAGTAACAACATTACAGAGCCTTTATAATAACATTATTACCTAGACTTTATAGTAACAACATTACAGAGACTTTATAGTAACAACATTACAGAGACTTGATGGTAACATTATTACAGAGTCCTTTATAGTCTCAACATTACAGAGCCTTTATAGTAACATTATTACAGAGACTTTATGGTAACAACATTACATAGCCCTTTATAGTAAGTAACAACATTACAGAGCCCTTTATAGTAACAACATTACAGAGCCTTCATAGTAACAACATTACAGAGCCTTTATAGTAACAACATTACAGAGCCTTTATAGTAACAACATTACAGAGCCTTTATAGTAAGTAACAACATTACAGAGACCTTTATACTCACAACATTCCAGAACCTTCATAGTAACAACATTCCAGAGCCTTCATAGTAACAACATTACTGAGCCTTTATAGTAACAACATTACAGAGCCCTTTATAGTAAGTAACAACATTACAGAGACCTTTATACTCACAACATTCCAGAACCTTCATAGTAACAACATTACAGAGACTTTAGTAAAAACTTTACAGAGGCTTTATTGTAACAACATTACAGAGCCCTTATAGTAACTACATTACAGAGACTTTATAGTAACATTATTACAGAGTCCTTTATAGTAAAAATATTACAGAGCCCTTTGTTGTGACAACATTACGGAGCTTTGTAGTGAGATAATTAGAGTATACTGTATTGTAACAACATTACAGAGCCTTTATAGTAACAACATTACAGAGCCTTTATAGTAACAACATTACAGAGCCTTTATGTAACAACATTAGAGCCTTTATGTAACAACATTACAGAGAATTTATGTTAACATTATTACAGAGCCTTTATGTAACAACATTACAGAGACTTTATAGTAACAACATTACAGAGCCTTTATAGTAACAACATTACAGAGCCTTTATAGTAACAACATTACAGAGCCTTTATAGTAACACCATTACAGAGCCCTTTATAGTAACAACATTACAGAGACTTTATGTTAACATTATTACAGAGTCCTTTATAGTAACAACATTACAGAGCCTTTATAGTAACAACATTACAGAGCCTTTATAGTAACACCATTACAGAGCCTTTATAGTAACAACATTACAGAGCCTTTATGTAACAACATTACAGAGCCTTTATGTAACAACATTACAGAGCCTTTATGTAACAACATTACAGAGAATGTATGTAACAACTGAACAGGGCCTTTTACAGTGACATCATCACAGAGCCCTTTATAGTAAGTAACAACAATGCAGTGCCATTATTGTAAGTAACAACATTACAGCGCTGTGTATAGTAACAACATTACAGCGCTGTGTATAGTAACAACATTGCAGAGCCTTTATGGTAACATCATCACAGAGCCCTTTATAATGGCAACATTTAAGAGCCTTTATAGTAACAACATTAGAGAGCCTTTATGGTAACAACATTACAGAGCCAGTCAACTGCCCGGCACCCTCCACAGCAACCCGCCAAAGCCCCCACCATTTCTCCTTCACCCATGTCCAGATAGCTGATGTTCCGAAAGAGCTGCAAAATCTGGACCCCTACAAATCAGCCGGGCTAGACAATCTGGACCCTCTCCTTTTAAAATGATCTGCCGAAATTGTTGCAACCTCTATTATTAGCTTGTTCAACATCTTTTTCGCATCGTCTGAGATTCCGAAAGATTGGAACGCTACCGTGGTCATCCCCCTCTTCAAAGGGGGTGACACTCTAGACCCAAACTGCTACAGACCTATATCTATCCTACCCTGTCTTTCTAAGGTCCTCGAAAGCCAAGTTAACAAACAGATTTCCGACCATTTTGAATCCCACCGTACCTTCTCCGCTATGCAATCTGGTTTCAGAGCTGGTCATGGGTGCACCTCAGCCACTCTCAAGGTCCTAAACGTCATCGTAACCTCCATCGATAAGATACATTACTGTGCAGCCGTATTCATCGACCTGGCCAACGCTTTCAACTCTGTCAACCACCACATTCTTATTGGCAAACTTGACAGCCTTGGTTTCTCAAATTATTGCCTCACCTGGTTTACCAACGACTTCTCTGATAGAGTTCAGTGTGTCAAATCGGAGGGCCTGTTGTCCGGACCTCTACAGGGTTCAATTCTCGGGCCGACTCTCTTCTCTGTATACATCAATGATGTCGTTCTTGCTGCTGGTGATTCTCTGATCCACCTCTATGCAGACGACACCATTCTGTATACTTCTGGCCCTTCTTTGGACACTGTTTTAACTAACCTCCAGATGGGCTTCAATGCCATACAACGCTCTTTCCGTGGCCTCCAACTGCTCTTAAATGCAAGTAAAACTAAATGCATGCTATTCAATCGATCACTGCCCGCACCTGCCCGCCTGTCCAACATCACTACTCTGGAAGGCTCTGACTTAGAATACGTGGACAACTACAAATACCTAGGTGTCTGGTTAGACTGTAAACTCTCCTTCCAGACTCAAATCAAGCATCTCCAATCCAAAATTACATCTAGAATCGGCTTCCTATATCGCAACAAAGCATCCTTCACTCATGCTGCCAAACATACCCTCGTAAAACTGACCATCCTACCGATCCTCGACTTCAGCGATGTCATCTATAAAATAGCCTCCAACACTCTACTCAACAAATTGGATGCAGTCTATCACAGTGCCATCCGTTTTGTCACCAAAACCCCATACACTATGCACCACTGCGACCTGTACGCTCTCGTTGGTTGGCCCTCGCTTCATACTCATCGCCCAACCCACTGGCTACAGGTTATCTACAAGTCTCTGCTAGGTAAAGCCCCGCCTTATCTCAGCTCACTGGTCACCATAGCAGCACCCACTCGTAGCACGCGCTCCAGCAGGTATATCTCACTGGTCACCCCCAAAGCCAATTCCTAATTTGGTCGCCTTTCCTTCCAGTTCTCTGCTGCCAATGACTGGAATGAAATGCAAAAATCACTGAAGCTGGAGACTCATATCTCCCTCACTAACTTTATGCACCAGCTGTCAGAACAGCTCACAGATCACTGCACCTGTACATAGCCCATCTGTAAACAGCCCATCTATCTACCTCATCCCCATACTGTATTTATTTATTTACCTTGCTCCTCTGCACCCCAGTATCTCTACTTGCACATTCATCTTCTGTCGATCTACCATTCCAGTGTTTTATTGCTATATTATGATTACTTCGCCACCATGGCCTATGTATTGCCTTAACCCCCTTATTTTACCTCATTTGCACTCACTGTATATAGACTTTTTTGTTTTCTTTTTTCTACTGTATTATTGACTGTATGTTTTGTTTATTCCATGTGTAACTCTGTGTTGTTGTATGTGTCGAATTGCCAGGTCGCAGTTTCAAATGAGAACTTGTTCTCAACTAGCCTACCTGGTTAAATAAAGGTGAAATAAATACAAATAATAACCGCATTACAGAGCCTTGTATAGTAAAAACATTACAGAGACTTTATGGTGACAACCCCTCTGCCAGCTGCTGCATTAATTACATTAGAACATATATAACCTAGAGGAAATAGGAACCAGTGATTAATAGAGGAAATGTAACATGTTTGGAATGACATTGTTTGAAATGTACTGAGTGATTGACTTCTGAATTGATTGATTGATTGTTAGTTAGTTGAATGATATGATATGACTTGAGGGATGTGATGTAGTTTTTAATGAGAATGTTAGATGCTGCGAGGTGTGTGAGTGAGTGTGTGTGTGTGTGTGTGTAACTGTGTGTGGTGTGTGTGGTGTGACTGCAGCCAGCTGTTCAGATGAAACCTCCGCTCACCTCTACTCTCTCCATCTGCAGTCTAAAATAGAGTGGTAGGCAGACATGGGTATTCTAGTACATCAGCAAAGTACTGTACTAACCTGGTCCTAGATCTGTTTGTGCTGTCTTGCCAACTCCTCACGTATGAAAGTACAAATAGAAGTAAATAGGGGGCCTCCTGGGTGGCGCAGTGGTCTAAGGCACTGCATCGCACTCTGGATTCGAGCCCAGGCAATTGGCCTAGCGTCGTCTGGGTTAGGGAGGGTTTGGTCGGTAGGGATATCCTTGTCTCATCGCGCACTAGCGACTCCTGTGGCGGGCCGGGCGCAGTGCACGCTAACCAGGTCGCCAGGTGCACGGTGTTTCCTCCGACACATTGGTGCGGCTGGCTTCCGGGTTGGATGCTCGCTGTGTTAAGAAGCAGTGCGGCTTGGTTGGGTTGTGTTTCGGAGGACGCATGGCTTTCGACCTTCGTCTCTCCCGAGCCCACCATAACTACTAACAATTGGATACCACGAAATTGGGGAGAAAAAGGGGGTAAAAATGCAAAAATAAATAAATAAATATATACATTTAAAAACATTTTTTTGAAGTAAATAGTATCCAGAGTAGAAGCAATGTCACTGCAGTAGTTAGTAGTTGTGAGTTGCTATGTGCTCATGCTCTGTCAATTGCATGTTTGGTTGGCAGGAGGCCAAGTGCACTGTCAGAATGTTCTAGTGGTCTACTGATTTATAAAGTGTCTTCTGTCTGTCTCTTTCCCCAACATTTATCTAATCTCTCTTCTTCACCCTTTCACTTTCTCTTTCCAACCCCCCTTCTCTCTCTCTCTCTCTCTCTCTCTCTCTCTCTCTCTCTCTCTCTCTCTCTCTCTCTCTCTCTCTCTCTCTCAGCCCCCTCTCACTCTTCCCCTCTCTCTTTCTCAGGTTTAGACCTCTGCACCTCTCCTTCCTCCGCAGGTACCTGGTAACCCAGATAGAACTCCAGGTCTGTAGGCACATGGCCCTCCATTCTCTCCCCCAGTGAGTGGTGAGCCACGCTGGCCTCCCCAGCCCCCGCCCTGCCCCCGGACCCAGAGCCAGAGCCAGAGCCCGGCCCGGCCAGCCGAGAGGAGGAGCAGTATGTGAGCCTGCCTGAGCCACCCACCCCACCACCACCATGCAGGGACGCTGAGACCCTCACTGGTAGGTGTGTGTGCGAGTACGTTTGTAAGTCTGTGTGAGTGCGTATGAATGTGTGTGTGCATCTACTAACAAGAATGAGAAAATAGTTATAGGATGTGATGTGTCTCCTGTTTCTCTGGCTGTGATACTTTTCTCATTCATAAAAAAGTGTACAGATTTAACCCCCCTATAGATGTGTGTAACACTGCTGACCTACCGGAAGTTGAGATCATCAGTCTGTTGGAGGAGCAGCTGCCGGTGTATCGGTTACGCGCCGACACCGTCTTCGGTTACGACCATGACGACTGGCTACATACACCGCTACTGTCACCAGATGCACGCATCGACCTGACCACAGAACAGATCGAGGAGACGCTCAAATACTTCTGTAAGTGTTTGTGTGTGAGGGCGATTATGTGTGCAGTATAGTGTAGGGTTTTTGCTGTTCTAATGCTTGGGGAGATGACAGTTTCCACACAGGTTCTAGATCTTCTCTGTTGCATAACTCAGCAAGTATATTAGATCTCTCTGTGTATAATGTATAATGTATATGCCGTGGCTCGGGTGGTTGATGTCCTGGAGGGCAGGTAGTTTGCCCCCGGGGATGGGTTGGGCAGACCGCACCACCCTTTGGAGAGCCCGGTGGTTGCAGGCGGCGCAGTTGCCATACCAGGCAGTGATACAGCCCGACAGGAGGCTCTCAATTGTGCATCTGCCACCTTGCCATGGTTAAATGCGGTGGTTCGCGCTTTCAGTTTTGCATAACAGATTTCACAACATATTAAGTGTGTTCCCTCAGGCCCCTACTCTACTACCACATATCCACAACCCAAAATCCATGTGTACGTGTGTGTATAGTGCGTATGCTATTGTGTGTGTGTATGCATGTGTCTGTGCCTATGTTTGTGTTGCTTCACAGTCCCCGCTGTTCCATAAGGTGCATTTTTATCTGTTTTTAAATCTAATTTAACTGCTTGCATGAGTTAGTTGGTGTGTTAGCAGTTGATGTTATTGTTAACACAGACCCGAAGCAAATCAGGGGGAGAAAAATAGGCTTATTCAAAGGGAACGGATCATAGCTGTTATTCTGAGAAGTAGATGTTCATTCTTCCCTGTCCTCAGTGATTCTCCACAGAACAAAGTGACAGGATGTAATTTATAGCCCCCCAACCCTAGCCTGTTGTTAACCAATTAGAATTCCTTGCAGTAAAACTGGGACAATGGCCAAATAACAAGTATCCTGTTTCAGGCTCAATGTATAGACTATTCAGACCAATGAGATCTTGCCACATATAGCTATGAGTCCAGGACTGAAGCCCCTACACAGATTCTAACCAGATGTTGAACTGGAAAACAACTATTTCCATTGCTTGTTAATTCCATTAATTCCATTGCTTATATAATTCCCTATTGACCTCTAGTCCTCTGCGTTGTGGATTATCTTAAAATATTCTTACATGTGGAGTAGAGTTCTATGTAGTCATGGCTCTATGTAGTACTGTGTGCCTCCCATAGTCTGTTCTGGACTTGGGGACTGTGAAGAGACCTCTGGTGGCATGTCTTGTGGGGTATGCATGGGTGTCCGATCTGTGTGCCAGTAGTTAAAACAGACAGCTTGGTGCATTCAACATGTCAATCAATACCTCTCACAAATGCAAGTAGTGATATAGTCAATCTCTCCTCCACTTTGAGCCAGGAGAGATTGAGATGCATGTTATTAATGTTAGCTCTCTGTGTACATCGAAGGGCCTGCTGTGCTTCCTTTTTGTGAGCCAATTGCAATTTTTCTAAGTCCCTTTTTGTTCCACCTGACCACACGAATTAACAGTAGTCCATGTGTGACAAAACTATGACCTGTAGGACCTGCCTTGTTGATAGTGCTTTTAATAATGCAGAACAGCACTTTATTATGGACAGACTTCTTCCCATCCTAGCTACTGTTGTATCAATATGTTTGGACCATGACAGTTTACTATCCAGGGTTACACCAAGCAGTTTAGTCACCTAAACTTGCTCAATTACCACATTATTCATTACAAGTTTTAGTTGGTTTAGGGTTTAGTGAACGATTTGTCCCAAATACAATGCTTTTAGTTTTTGAAATATTTACGACTAACTTATTCCTTGCCACCCATTCTGTAACTAACTGCAGCTCTTTGTTAAGTGTTGTAGTCATTTCAGTCGCTGTGGTAGCTGACGTGTATAGTGTTGAGTCATCCGCATAGACATACTACACTGCCTTTAATCAAAGCCAGTGGAATGTCATTAGTAAAGATTGAAAAAGGTAAGGGGCCAAGACAGCTGCCCTGGGGAATTCCTGATTCTATCTGGATTTCGTTGCAGAGGCTTCCATTAAAGAACACTGTTAGACAGGTAACTCTTCATCCACAGTATAGCAGGGGGTGTAAAGCCATAACACATACGTTTTCCAGCAACAGACTATGATCGATAATGTCAATCGCCGCACTGAAGTCTAACATAACAGCCCCAACAATGTTTTTAGCATCAATGTCTCTCAGCCAATGATCAGACATTTGTGTAAGTGCTGTGCTTGTTGAATGTCCTTCCCTATAAGCGTGCTGAAAGTCTGAAAGTCCACAACTGTACATTTGGCGAAGCATGACAACTCAGCGACACAATGTCTCAACGCAGCCTTATAAGGCTGGGTTGAGGGACCCAAATTATTATAATACAAGCATTTAAAGATGCAGATGGTCTCATGGAATTCTCATTCAGTTCAAGGCACTTGGTCAAATGTTTTATTTTTTCATGAAGAGTAATAATCCTTTCTTTACAAATGAAGGTATCCATCGAACCTTTCCCCGTGACAACTATGAACATGTCGCAGATTATACACTTAATAGCATGCCAGTCCCCAGCAGATTCAATGGCTTTTTCACTGTTGAACGCCAACAGTCCAAGGGAACAAACATTTCCCGGCAGCGCTGGGGACTTATATGCTCCCTCCATGGCTGTGGACGCCACACCCACCAGTGCCTCGCGTAACTGTGTTGTTGTCTGACTCTTGTTGAATGTGAAGAGCAAGAGAGAATTGCAGGGGGGGTGATGGCTGGGTCGGTTGTCAGTGGCAGGTCGCCGGTTGTGTCTTGGTGCGCACCAGTCCGGCTGTGTGTTAGCGTTTGGTGTAGTCTCTCAGAGCTGTGTCGGGCATGTCCCCAGTGTCTGTAGTCATGGGGAATACAAAACATACGGTTACAGCATGTACTGGCCAACAACTGGAGTCGCACTCACACGCTGTTTGACTTTCCTTTAGTAGTTCTATAGAGAGCGTTGTATAAGTTGAGCTCTTGGCAGCCTGGCTCGGTTGTTGGTATCCAGGTACTAAAGGGACCGCAAGATGGGCCGCGCGACAAACTTCCAGCGGTGGCAAGAGGAGGGCAACAGATGGATAATTCTTGATACACACAGGAAGCTGTTGAGTGTAAAAACCCGTCAGTATTGAAGATGGGCAACTGGCTGGCCCTTTTGTAGACCGGCGGACCAATTAAATGTTTAAAAAAATATATAATAATAATAATAGTAATAATATATTTATTTATTTTGGAACTCGGTTGGGGTCTCAACTTACTGTTGAGAGTTACAATAATAGAATACACAAGGTGCAATTTCGAAATTTAGTTGTGCATCAGCAGTAACATAATTAGCCTATGTCAGCTAACATTTTTTAGATTGGCAAGTTTGTCTAGTGGCCAGCTATCTAAACATGGTCGTATCAATGTATAGACTATTCAGACCAATGAGATCTTGCCACATGTAGCTATGAGTCCAGGACTGAAGCCCCTACACAGATTCTAACCAGATGTTGAACTGGAAAACAACTATTTCCATTGATTTTTAATTCCCTATTGACCTCTAGTCCTCTGCGTTGTGGATTATCTTAAAATATTCTTACATGTGGATTAGAGTTCTATGTAGTCATGGCTCTATGTAGTACTGTGTGCCTCCCATAGTCTGTTCTGGACTTGGGGACTGTGAAGAGACCTCTGGTGCAGATCTCCCATACCACACAAATGTGAGATGGCTGAGTTTGGGGAAGGTGCTTAAAAGGGTGTGGGACCTGAAGTCGGAGATTGCTGAGTTTTTGCAAATGAAAAAATAATAAAGAATGGTTGACTGATTTTGCCTTCACCGTGGACATCATGGACCTCATGAATGAACTGAATTCCAAACAACAATGGAAGTGCCTTTTTGTACATCAGATGTATAGCCTTGTCAAAGCCTTCAAGAGAAAACTAGACTCCTACTGACCCACCATGTAGAAGCCAACAATTTCACCCACCTTCTGACACTACTAGTCTGTTCCCTATCAGATGACACTACTAGTCTGTTCCCTATCAGATGACACTACTAGTCTGTTCCCTATCAGATGACACTACTAGTCTGTTCCCTATCAGATGACACTACTAGTCTGTTCCCTATCAGATGACACTACTAGTCTGTTCCCTATCAGATGACACTACTAGTCTGTTCCCTATGAGATGACACTACTAGTCTGTTCCCTATGAGATGACACTACTAGTCTGTTCCCTATCAGATGACACTACTAGTCTGTTCCCTATCAGATGACACTACTAGTCTGTTCCCTATCAGATGACACTACTAGTCTGTTCCCTATCAGATGACACTACTAGTCTGTTCCCTATCAGATGACACTACTAGTCTGTTCCCTGTCAGATGACACTACTAGTCTGTTCCCTATCAGATGACCAGCGGGAGAAGTATACATCACTGCTGCTTTGAACGGTGAGTTTTCTCGTCGTCTTGAAGATTTCAAAGTGTTGGAAAATGACATGCATTATCTGATCTGAGCAAGATTAAGCGGGCCGTGCTGAATCAGTCGCTGGCCGCATACGGCCCCCTGGGCCAGACTTTGCCCAGGCCTGGTGTAGGCACATGCATCTCTCGATAAACAAAACTTTCCAAAGATTTGTAGTCATGCTCAGAAGATGTTTGTACTGTTTGGGTCAACCTATGTATGTGAACAGACATTTTCAGTGATGAAATATAACAAGTCAAGACACAGATCATCTCTTACCGACTCTCACCTCTCAGCAGTCCTGTTCGTAGTGACGTCAGAAACTATACCTGACTTCACTCCTCTAGTCAATGCCCATCAGAGACGTCTCTCCTCACACTGATTGAGATGTTTAAATGTAATGTTGAGTTCTCTCTCTTTCTTGTGCTTTTGTGCATAGTCGTTATTAACAGGAGTTCTGTCCATGGTGCTGAATGCACAGTGTGCTTTTCCCTATGTGTAGTTCATTGCATGTTTAAAAATGAAAATACCTTCCAAAAGGAGAACATGGATGTGGTTTATTTCTGTGCATGTTAAAGTAAAATCAGTAGCATATCTGGATGTGATTTACAGTAGATTTACAATATCTGTCAACAGTCATACACATTATGTATAATCCTGTAATATGATTCTGGCCCGCTATGGCAAAAATATATCCTAATGTGGCCCTCCATGGGAAATAATTGCCCAGGCATGGTCTACACCACCAGGGGGAAGTCCAATCAATCGTTCTCAGCCTTGTTTTGGTCTTGTGGGATGAGGTGTGTGTGTGTGTGTGTGTTGATGGAAGCTTAACTGTGATTATATAGGTGGATGGATGCTCTTTGTCCTTGGACAGAGGAGGAATACGTGTGTGTGTGTGTGTGTGTGTGTTTGTGTTTACTCTATTGAGATGGCCTGTGGGCACGACAGTGGGTGTGACTGGGAATGGAGGAAGGTCTGTCCCTGATTTTACAATCTCTGATTGGTTCCCTCTGTCTTCCTCCCCTCCAATCAGGATGCTATCTCAGCTACAGCTCTCACTCAGCAGTACACTAGAGTGTGTGTGTGTGTGACTTTCTTACCTAAGTACTGGCACTGTGGAAAGGAGAAGAGGGAGGGAATGAGAGGAAGGATGCGGAGGATGGAGAGAATTACAGGGGATGGATGTGAGCTGGAGGACTGGTGCTATGAGGAGGGAACTGAGGGTAACACTGGTGTGCGTGTGTGTGTGTGTGTGTGTGTGTGTGTGTGTGTGTGTGTGTGTGTGTGTGTGTGTGTGTGTGTGTGTGTGTGTGTGTGTGTGTGTGTGTGTGTGTGTGTGTGTGTGTGTGTGTGTGTGTGTGTGTGTGTGTGTGTGTGTGTGTGTGGGTGAGAGAGAAAGAGGGTGAGAGTTGTGTTAAGTATAAACCTGTTTTTCAGTTTGTTGTAGAGAGATTGTAGGACCCTATCATTAAGGGATTTAGTTCTGTATTGTGTAGAGAGAATGGTGCTTCAGGCTCATATTTGAGATTTGTCTGTAATGTGTTCAAGTGTAGCTTGTTTTCCGCTCATAGTTGACTCTCATGTTGTGGTTCCAGAGAAGTAAAGGTTGGTATGTGTATAATTAAGCAATGGGGCCCAAGGGGGTGTGGTATATGGCCAATATACCACGGCTAAGGCCTATTCTTATGCATGACGCAACGCTAAGTGCCTGGATACAGTCCTTAGCCGTGGTATATTGGCCATATACCACAAACCCCTGAGGTGTCTTATCGCTATTATAAACTGGTTACCAACATAATGAGAACAGTAAAAATAAATGTTTTGTCATACCTGTGGTATACGGTCTGATATACCACGGCTTTCAGCCAATCAGCATTCAGGGCTCGAACCACCCAGTTTATAATAATGTTTAATAATGTGTTATAATAGGTTTAAAGAGGAACTGATGGAGCTGTGTGATGTTGAGCTGGTTCAGTGTGACCTGTCTACCCTCAGGCTCACAAACACTCCCTTACATCATATGTCTCAGTTTCTCAGCGTCTCGATGAATGTTTGTTTTTGTTTTGGTACTTGGTTTAATGACAGAATGTCAGGTTTTAGGAAGTGTCTGTTTATTGGAGGTTGAGGAAGCTAAAGAAGCATCGTATTTTATGGATGCTCTAGCTCTCTTTAACTGTAATTTAGTTAGAAGTTTATTGTAAAGATGGTTGATTTAGAAGAGGCTATGTTATGTTTTAGTGAGTTTCTAGGTCATTACTAATTAAATTGATAATTATAGTTCTGATCAATATCAGCTTCAGGCCTATTGAGCACATCAGCCGTGTGCGGCATGGAAAATAGTCCCCTTGCCTGAACCCTCAGGGTGTTCCAGGAAAAGTTTCCCCCAGTAGTGATGCACGGGTTGACTCATCATCTGGGGCAGGTTTAGGATAATGAAATATTGTGTGGATGAAGGGCGGGTGGCTTGCGGGCAGTCTGAATAAAGAGAAAACAATACCTTCAATCCATAAAGGTATCATTGTTGTGCGATAATATATCTGTAGGCTACACATTGAGTTTTTGTTCTTCTTGTTTTAGGCTATCTGGCATTCGTGCTGAAGCCTAAGCTTACATGCGCAAAATAGCCTACACGGCAATCGGAAAATATTTTTGGTAATGGGCCAGCCAAAAAAGTTAACGTCGATCCATGGAGGCAAAAAGGACAATGTGTCTGTGGTGTTGAGTTTAATTCAATACGAGAAAAGCTGCACAATGGAGAGTTGAAAATAAAGACAAGGGAGGGCCAGAATGTCATGTTTGAGGAAGATTTGGTGCTTATGTTATGTGTGATGAATGTGAGGCGCAATACAAATTTGACAGTCACAAGACGTGGACTTCAAATAGGCCTATAGCATGTCAAGGGAACTGTAGCCTACTGTTCAGATGGGCTAAATGGGAACTGAAATCTGGACACTGACTGTAGGTCTGTAACCTCTCACATAGCCTTAATATTAACTCCTGCAGAATTAACCATTTCTTGCAGTAAAATTATACACCAAATATATGCAACATTTAGACTGGGAACATGAGTGGAGAAATCTGATTTCTTTCAGCATCTTAAGAGAATGTGAATGCAAATAGATACCGTCTGTAGAGGGGCTTCTTTATCAGCATCATAAAAGATGATATTATTTCAACCACATAAAATATACATCCAAACTGAAATCTTATCAGAAACATGTTGGGTTGTTTTCACAGCTTTCTATTTCCTTACAACTGGTCAAACTGGTGAGCAAAGGTTTATTAGTGTTCTAGGGCAACATATAAGGACAGAAGAGAAGCTGTATGTATCTAATTATAGACACGTTGACTATCAAATAGTCTAGCAAAATGTTGGAAATTATGAGCAGAAACGTACATGTACAGCCTTCAGAAGGTATTCATACCCCTTGACCTTTTCCATATTTGGTTGTGTTACAGCCTTCAGAAGGTATTCATACCCCTTGACCTTTTCCATATTTGGTTGTGTTACAGCCTTCAGAAGGTATTCATACCCCTTGACCTTTTCCATATTTGGTTGTGTTACAGCCTTCAGAAGGTATTCATACCCCTTGACCTTTTCCATATTTGGTTGTGTTACAGCCTTCAGAAGGTATTCATACCCCTTGACCTTTTCCATATTTGGTTGTGTTACAGCCTTCAGAAGGTATTCATACCCCTTGACCTTTTCCATATTTGGTTGTGTTACAGCCTTCAGAAGGTATTCATACCCCTTGACCTTTTCCATATTTGGTTGTGTTACAGCCTTCAGAAGGTATTCATACCCCTTGACCTTTTCCATATTTGGTTGTGTTACAGCCTTCAGAAGGTATTCATACCCCTTGACCTTTTCCATATTTGGTTGTGTTACAGCCTTCAGAAGGTATTCATACCCCTTGACCTTTTCCATATTTGGTTGTGTTACAGCCTTCAGAAGGTATTCATACCCCTTGACCTTTTCCATATTTGGTTGTGTTACAGCCTGAATTCAAGATGGATCACATTGTTGTTTTTTTCTCACCAATCTACACACAATACCCCATAATGACAAAGTGAAAACATGTTTGTAGAAATGTTTTCATATTTATTAAAAATGAAGTATTCACACTACTGAGTCAATACATGTTAGAATCACCATTGGCAGTGATAACAGCAGTGAGTCTTTCAGGTTAAGTCTCTTAAGAGCTTTCCACACCTGGATTGTGCAACATTTGTCCAATATTATTTTCTAAATTCTTCAAGCTCTGTCAAATTGGTTGTTGATCATTGATCACCATGTTCAGGTCTTAACATATATTTGCAAGTAGATTTAAGTCAAAACTGTTACTCGGGAACATTTACTGTCTACTTGGTAAGCAACTCCAGTGTAGATTAGGCGTTGTGTTTTAGGTTATTGTCCTGCTGAAAGGTGAATTAATATCCCAGTGTCTGGTGGAAAGCAGAATGAACCAGGTTTTCACGGAGGACGTTGCCTGTCCTTTTAAAGAATGGATTTTCATTGAATATTTAAAACATACAATCTATTTGCAATGAAGCCGCTCAACATCTACATCACATTAGACATTAGTCTAACAGACTCCCGAACCAGCGACCCACCAGCCACCGGCTCAACCTCCCAACCGCCAGGCCACCAGCCCTCTAAGACACCCCCCACACAGTTCCCCAATAGTATTCCCTTCTTCCTTCTTTGCGAGGCATTGGAAAACCTCCCTGGTCTTTGTGGTTGAATCTGTGTTTGAAATTCACTGCTCGTCTGAGGGACCTTACAGATAATTATGTGTGGGGTACAGAGATGAGGTAGTTATAAAAAATCATGTTAAACACTGTTATTGCACAGTGTTTAACACTGCAGGCCCATGCAACTTATTATGTAACTTTTAAAGCAAACCTTTATTCCTAAACTTATTTAGGCATGCCATAACAAAGGGGTTGAATACTTATTGACTGAAGACATTTCAGCTTTTCATTTTTTATAAATTTGTAAACGTTTCTGAAAACATTATGCCACTAACATTATGTGGTATTGTGTGTAGATCCGTGACACAAAATCTCAATGTAATCCATTTTAAATGCAGGCTGTAACACAACAAAAATAGGAAAAAGTCAAGGGGTGTGAATATTTTATGAAGGTTCTATATCTAAATTAGGCAAACAAACATCCTGCACTCCTGTTAAAAAACAAATTCTTACGTGTCTGACTGTTTTGTATTAGCAGGTTAGTCTCGGGATCGGGCATCAGATTTGAACTTTATCACATATAGCCTCTGATAGTTGGGTGCTTGCGGATTGATTATTAGCAATTGCGGGCGGGTGCGGGTAACAAACAGCTGACCCGTGCACCACTATTCCCCGGTTCTCACTAGGCCATGCTGTAAAGGATGAAATGGACAATATCATTCGAATTGATTAGCAAGTAAATTAGTGTAATTTAGGGTTTGGGTTAGGGGTATGGTTAAGGATATGTTGAGGTTATGGCTATTGGTTCAAATCAGAGATCAATGTGTTCTTACTCTTCTCTATAAACAGTGTGTGTCAAGTCAGTCGTGTGTTTATTCTAGCTCCTCTCTCCATCCACAGTGCTATGTGCAGACAGAGTGGGCCAGATGACGAAAACCTACAATGACATCGATGCTGTCACACGTCTGCTGGAGGAGAAAGAGAGGGACCTGGAGTTGGCTGCTCGGATCGGCCAATCACTGCTCAAGAAGAACAGAACGCTCACAGAGCAGAATGACTACCTGGAGGTACAAGTGGGACACATCACAGAGGAGGTGAGAGAGACATTGGGTCACAGAAGAGCACACAAGTGCATGTACGCACACATGCATTTACAATAACTGAGTTACAAGGGCACTTGTTCCTCATGCATAAACCCAGCTCTGTTTTTTGCCAATGTTGCAAAGTTAGGTGTCATTGGTCAGGTTTTTAAAATACATTTTGGCTATATTTTTTCAGTAGTATAAACGTGACTTTTAAAGATCCACTGTTATAGGTATTTTGTTTTTGATATCAGTAAACAACACTAAGTGCTAGTGCTGCATCACCAGCTCAGTGATCTGTGTGTTCTCAGGTGGCCCAGCTGCATCACGAGTTGAACCTGAAGGATGAGTTGCTGCAGTTCTACACCAATGCATCAGAGGAGAGTGAAGAGGACTCTACTACTGGCTCACCCACGTTAGTATTGTCTGTGTGTTTACTATTCCTGACTGTCTTTCTCTCTCTCTCTGATTCTATCACCCCTCCTCTCTCTCTCTCTCTCTCTCTCTCTCTCTCTCTCTCTCTCTCTCTCTCTCTCTCTCTCACCCCTCCTCTGTCTCTCTCTTTCACCCCCTCCTCTGTCTCTCTCACCCCCTCCTCTTTCTTTCTCTCTTTCTCCCGCTCTCTCGCTTTATCTCTTTCTCCCTTTCAATTCAATTCAAAGGGCTTTATTGGCATGGGAAACATATGTTTACATCGCCAAAGCAAGTGAAAATGATAAACAAAAGTGAAATAACCACAAAAAAGTGAACAGAAAATATTACACTCACACAAGTTCCAAAATATAGACATTTCATATTATGTCTATATAGTGTTTTAGCGATATGCAATTAGTTAAAGTACAAAAGGGAAAATAAATAGATATGGTTTGTATTTACAATGGTGTTTGTTCTTCACTGGTTGCCCTTTTCTTGTGGCAACATGTCACAAATCTTGCTGCTGTGATGGCACATTGTGGTATTTCACCCAGTAGGTATGGGAGTTTATCAAAATTGGATTTGTTTTCAAATTTGTGGGTCTGTTTAATCTGAGGGAAATATGTCTCTAATATGGTCATACATTTGGCAGGAGGTTAGGAAGTGCAGCTCAGTTTCCACCTCATTTTGTGGGCAGTGAGCACATAGCCTGTCTTCTCTTGAGAGCCATGTCTGCCTACGGCAGCCTTTCTCAATAGCAAGGCTATGCTCACTGAGTCTGTACATAGTCAAAGCTTTCCTTAATTTTGGGTCAGTCACAGTGGTCAGGTATTCTGCCGCTGTGTACTCTCTGTGTAGGGCCAAATAGCATTCTAGTTTGCTCTGTTTTTTTGTTAATTCTTTCCAATGTGTCAAGTAATTATCTTTTTGTTTTCTCGTGATTTGGTTGGGTCTAATTGTGCTGATGTCCTCTCTCATTCTCCCGCTCTCTCTCTCTCCCGCTCTCTCTCTCTCTCTCTCTCCCGCTCTCTCTCTACATCTAGGAGTAAGCGGAGTAAGCTGCTGGGTGTGTCAGGATTTGGAGCTGACTCTATGCAAAGGAAACTCAGAGAGCTGGAGGAAGAGAACCTATCCCTCCGCTCAGAGGCCTGTAATCTGAAGACTGAGACTGAGACCTACGAGGAGAAGGAACAACAGCTGGTCAACGACTGTGTTAAAGAACTCAGTGAGTGGAGGATTATTATACTCTTATACTCTTTCTTTCCTCATGACCAATAGCTCCTGAGCTTGCCTCTCTTCCTCACTCTCTTCCTCTTTAGCTATTTCTCGCTCTCTCGTACTCTCTATGCTCTCCATCATTTTCTATCAATTAAAATATGCCTCTTTTGGCATGAATCCCCCCTCTCCCCTCTCCTGTCTCCAGGACAGTCCAGTCTGTAGATAAACACCTAATGAATCCCCCCTCTCCCCTCTCCTGTCTCCAGGACAGTCCAGTCTGTAGATAAACACCTAATGAATCCCCCCTCTCCCCTCTCCTGTCTCCAGGACAGTCCAGTCTGTAGATAAACACCTAATGAATCCCCCCTCTCCCCTCTCCTGTCTCCAGGACAGTCCAGTCTGTAGATAAACACCTAATGAATCCCCCCTCTCCCCTCTCCTGTCTCCAGGACAGTCCAGTCTGTAGATAAACACCTAATGAATCCCCCCTCTCCCCTCTCCTGTCTCCAGGACAGTCCAGTCTGTAGATAAACACCCAATGAATCCCCCTCCCCCCTCTCCTGTCTCCAGGAAAGTCCAGTCTGTAGATAAACACCTAATGAATCCCCCCTCTCCCCTCTCCTGTCTCCAGGACAGTCCAGTCTGTAGATAAACACCTAATGAATCCCCCCTCTCCCCTCTCCTGTCTCCAGGACAGTCCAGTCTGTAGATAAACACCTAATGAATCCCCCCTCTCCCCTCTCCTGTCTCCAGGACAGTCCAGGCTGTAGATAAACACCTAATGAATCCCCCCTCTCCCCTCTCCTGTCTCCAGGACAGTCCAGTCTGTAGATAAACACCTAATGAATCCCCCCTCTCCCCTCTCCTGTCTCCAGGACAGTCCAGTCTGTAGATAAACACCTAATGAATCCCCCCTCTCCCCTCTCCTGTCTCCAGGACAGTCCAGTCTGTAGATAAACACCTAATGAATCCCCCCTCTCCCCTCTCCAGGACAGTCCAGTCTGTAGATAAACACCTAATGAATCCCCCCTCTCCCCTCTCCAGGACAGTCCAGTCTGTAGATAAACACCTAATGAATCCCCCCTCTCCCCTCTCCTGTCTCCAGGACAGTCTAGTCTGTAGATAAACACCTAATGAATCCCCCCTCTCCCCTCTCCTGTCTCCAGGACAGTCCAGTCTGTAGATAAACACTTAATGAATCCCCCCTCTCCCCTCTCCAGGACAGTCCAGTCTGTAGATAAACACCTAATGAATCCCCCCTCTCCCCTCTCCTGTCTCCAGGACAGTCCAGTCTGTAGATAAACACCTAATGAATCCCCCCTCTCCCCTCTCCAGGACAGTCCAGTCTGTAGATAAATACCTAATGAATCCCCCCTCTCCCCTCTCCTGTCTCCAGGACAGTCCAGTCTGTAGATAAACACCTAATGAATCCCCCCTCTCCCCTCTCCTGTCTCCAGGACAGTCCAGTCTGTAGATAAACACCTAATGAATCCCCCTCTCCCCTCTCCAGGACAGTCCAGTCTGTAGATAAACACCTAATGAATCCCCCCTCTCCCCTCTCCTGTCTCCAGGACAGTCCAGTCTGTAGATAAACACCTAATGAATCCCCCCTCTCCCCTCTCCTGTCTCCAGGACAGTCCAGTCTGTAGATAAACACCTAATGAATCCCCCCTCTCTCCTCTCCAGGACAGTCCAGTCTGTAGATAAACACCTAATGAATCCCCCCTCTCCCCTCTCCTGTCTCCAGGACAGTCCAGTCTGTAGATAAACACCTAATGAATCCCCCCTCTCCCCTCTCCTGTCTCCAGGACAGTCCAGTCTGTAGATAAACACCTAATGAATCCCCCTCTCCCCTCTCCAGGACAGTCCAGTCTGTAGATAAACACCTAATGAATCCCCCCTCTCCCCTCTCCTGTCTCCAGGACAGTCCAGTCTGTAGATAAACACCTAATGAATCCCCCCTCTCCCCTCTCCAGGACAGTCCAGTCTGTAGATAAACACCTAATGAATCCCCCCTCTCCCCTCTCCTGTCCCCAGGACAGTCCAGTCTGGAGATAAACACCTAATGAATCCCCCCTCTCCCCTCTCCCGTCTCCAGGACAGTCCAGTCTGTAGATAAACACCTAATGAATCCCCCCTCTCCCCTCTCCAGGACAGTCCAGTCTGTAGATAAACACCTAATGAATCCCCCCTCTCCCCTCTCCCCTCACCAGGACAGTCCAGTCTGTAGATAAACACCTAATGAATCCCCCCTCTCCCCTCTCCTGTCTCCAGGACAGTCCAGTCTGTAGATAAACACCTAATGAATCCCCCCTCTCCCCTCTCCTGTCTCCAGGACAGTCCAGTCTGTAGATAAACACCTAATGAATCCCCCCTCTCCCCTTTCCAGGACAGTCCAGTCTGTAGATAAACACCTAATGAATCCCCCTCTCCCCTCTCCAGGACAGTCCAGTCTGTAGATAAACACCTAATGAATCCCCCCTCTCCCCTCTCCAGGACAGTCCAGTCTGTAGATAAACACCTAATGAATCCCCCCTCTCCCCTCTCCTGTCTCCAGGACAGTCCAGTCTGGAGATAAACACCTAATGAATCCCCCCTCTCCCCTCTCCTGTCTCCAGGACAGTCCAGTCTGTAGATAAACACCTAATGAATCCCCCCTCTCCCCTCTCCAGGACAGTCCAGTCTGTAGATAAACACCTAATGACTCCCCCTCTCCCCTCTCCCCTCACCAGGACAGTCCAGTCTGTAGATAAACACCTAATGAATCCCCCCTCTCCCCTCTCCTGTCTCCAGGACAGTCCAGTCTGTAGATAAACACCTAATGAATCCCCCCTCTCCCCTCTCCTGTCTCCAGGACAGTCCAGTCTGTAGATAAACACCTAATGAATCCCCCCTCTCCCCTTTCCAGGACAGTCCAGTCTGTAGATAAACACCTAATGAATCCCCCTCTCCCCTCTCCAGGACAGTCCAGTCTGTAGATAAACACCTAATGAATCCCCCCTCTCCCCTCTCCTGTCTCCAGGACAGTCCAGTCTGTAGATAAACACCTAATGAATCCCCCCTCTCCCCGCTCCTGTCCCCAGGACAGTCCAGTCTGTAGATAAACACCTAATGAATCCCCCCTCTCCCCTCTCCAGGACAGTCCAGTCTGTAGATAAACACCTAATGAATCCCCCCTCTCCCCTCTCCTGTCTCCAGGACAGTCCAGTCTGTAGATAAACACCTAATGAATCCCCCTCTCCCCTCTCCTGTCTCCAGGACAGTCCAGTCTGTAGATAAACACCTAATGAATCCCCCTCTCCCTCTCCTGTCTCCAGGACAGTCCAGTCTGTAGATAAACACCCAATGAATCCCCCTCCCCCTCTCCTGTCTCCAGGACAGTCCAGTCTGTAGATAAACACCTAATGAATCCCCCTCCCCCCTCTCCTGTCTCCAGGACAGTCCAGTCTGTAGATAAACACCTAATGAATCCCCCCTCTCCCCTCTCCTGTCTCCAGGACAGTCCAGTCTGTAGATAAACACCTAATGAATCCCCCCTCTCCCCTCTCCAGGACAGTCCAGTCTGTAGATAAACACCTAATGAATGCCCCTCTCCCCTCTCCAGGACAGTCCAGTCTGTAGATAAACACCTAATGAATCCCCCTCTCCCCTCTCCAGGACAGTCCAGTCTGTAGATAAACACCTAATGAATCCCCCCTCTCCCCTCTCCAGGACAGTCCAGTCTGTAGATAAACACCTAATGAATCCCCCCTCTCCCCTCTCCAGGACAGTCCAGTCTGTAGATAAACACCTAATGAATCCCCCCTCTCCCCTCTCCTGTCTCCAGGACAGTCCAGTCTGGAGATAAACACCTAATGAATCCCCCCTCTCCCCTCTCCAGGACAGTCCAGTCTGCAGATAAACACCTAATGAATCCCCCCTCTCCCCTCTCCAGGACAGTCCAGTCTGTAGATAAACACCTAATGAATCCCCCCTCTCCCCTCTCCTGTCTCCAGGACAGTCCAGTCTGGAGATAAACACCTAATGAATCCCCCCTCTCCCCTCTCCAGGACAGTCCAGTCTGTAGATAAACACCTAATGAATCCCCCCTCTCCCCTCTCCAGGACAGTCCAGTCTGCAGATAAACACCTAATGAATCCCCCCTCTCCCCTCTCCAGGACAGTCCAGTCTGCAGATAAACACCATAGCGGAGGAGTTGGCTCGGAAGACAGAGGACGCCATGCGACAGCAGGAGGAGATCACACACCTGCTCTCTCAAATAGTTGACCTACAGAAGAAAGCCAAGTGGGTGAGACACGCATACCCATGCTTTACCCTCAGTAATACACTGCATGCAATGTGGTATATACTCACTACAATACTCTTTGTGAGTGTGTGTGTGTTTCTTCAGTTCGCAGTGGAGAATGAGGAGCTCTCTCAGCACCTAGGGGCAGCTAAAGATGCCCAGAGACAACTCACAGTCGAGGTTAGACTCACACCCTTTGCCAACCTACAACTCATGAATACTTTGCCAATGAGAAAAAGTAATCAAGCCTGCACTCTTTTGCTCCTTCTCTCTAGCTAACAGATTTGGATGATAAATATTCAGAGTGTATAGAGATGCTCCATGAGGCTCAGGAAGAGCTGAAGTACTTGAGGAACAGAAACCATCCTGCTGGAACACCACGCAGATTCCATCCTCTGGGTCTCTACCCTATGGTATGTGTGTGGTAGGGGTTATCAGAACGTACACTCTCAAAAGAGCGATCTCCTTTTGAGAGTGTAGTTGTATATCATAGAGCTGATGGTGTGTGTCTCTATGGTGTGTGTGTACGGCAGGACTCCCTGGCAGCAGAGATAGAGGGGACAATGAGGAAGGAGATGAGTCTGGATGACCCTGAGTGCGAGGAACAGAAGTACACACGCTTCTATTAGTTTATAACACTCTTCTAATCTTTCTCAATACTGTATAGTAACATAAACTCACCTATACTCATAATATATACCCATAGCTACCATACTTGCCTACACTCATGCCTATTTCATTTTATGTGTGTGAACAGGGTGCACCACAAGCGTGTGTTTGAGACAGTGAAGAACATCAACCAGATGGTCCGGCAGCGTTCTCCAATCCCGTCCAACGCCAACATCCCGGGATCCAATCAGGCGTCGTCTCTTAGCTCCGCTCACTCTAGTGGCAGGACCACACCCATGACTGGTAGCATTAGCTGGGATGTCAGAGGTGACGGTGTCACCCTTGACAACCGACAACAGAGCATGCTCATGGAGTCAGCAGCAGACAATCAGGACAGGTAAGTCGTGCATACCTGAACCTGTGATTGTTTCAGCCTGTCTTTGACACAGTATAGTTGTACAGTTTACCAGATCTCGCCTGAAGAAATGTTTAAAATCTAACGAATCATATTAAAATGAAATTAGAACAAGCTTTTCATATTCACCAGGTTCATTGTTTAAATAGTCTATTTCTGTGCATCAGTCTAGTAATATTTATCTATTTCTGTTTGGGCTTTAGTGTGGACGCCCGTGCTAAGAAAGCAGCTGGTGTTGAGGACCTGAGGCTGGCGTTACGCCGCCTGTCCCTGCGCCGCCAGAACAACCTGAGCGAGAGACGCTTCTTTGAGGAGGAGAGAGGGAGGAGGAGAGGTGGAGGAGGAGTTGCGCAGGATGGGGGGGGGCAGGGGGGTGGGATGACACCCTCAGATAGCATCATGTCTCTGGGGTCATTACACCTGTGGGCCTCCCGACCATACCTCCCCGACAAACTACAGATCGTTAAACCCCTGGAAGGTGAGGGAGAGAAGGAGAGGGGGACGAGGAGAGAGGAGAAGAGAAAGGTGGGGATGAGGGGAGAGGAGAGAAGGATGGGGTGGAGGAGAGAGAGAGAGAGGGAAGAGAGGGAGGGACTGGCCAAGCCGTGGGAGAGAGGTAGGGAATGGCAGCGAGATGTGGAAGGAGGGAGCGAGGTAGAGAGAGAAGGAGAGGGAGAGGGAAGGGATGGGGAAAAGAGTGGAGGAGAGAGGGAGAGAGGGAGAAGAAGTTGGAGTAAAAAGAGGGGGCTAGATAGAGAGAGGGAGCGAGGGAGGAGATGGGCTAGAGAGGTAGAACAGGGGAGAGAAACAGAAGAAGGGATAGAAAGAGGAGAGCGTCCTGTATCTTTAATGTTGTTTAACTCCTTCTGGTCTCTGATGCATCACCATCGTAAGTCAGGCCTCTCCACCTCACAACACTCCTTCTATAGAGACCCTCAGCCTAGAGGTTGGCTGGGGATCAACTAAAATATAAGTTTAATCATGAGCAGTGTGGTGTTTTGTTGTGCTGCTGCTACCCTCTGCTGGTGAGGGGAGAAACATACAACATGATAACATTTTGATGTAACATTAAATATGTGAGATGTCTGAGTCTAACTCTCTCTTTTCTCTTTAGTTCACTATTCCATCTGTTTTGGTGTACTTTTTTCCCCCTCTGCTACTTTCTTTCTTGTTATAATACTTTAATTTCTTTCATCTCATTTACTCATTTTAATTGAAATCCTTTGTTCATTTTTAATCTTCTGTTTAACTCAACTTTTACTCTGCATCTTCAATAAAAACCTGACCTCATTCTCTTCTTTTGCTCTCTTCATTCTTTCACTTCTGTTGCCTGTGTGTGTTTTTTCATTTTCTCTGCAGTCTCAACTTTCTCTGCAGCCTCCCGAGCTTTGTGTTGGGCTTTACTGTTATGGCTTTAACCATTGTCTACAGTTGAGATGTTTTCATGCAATACAATAAAACACACCCACTTTCCTCACTTCTCTCAAATGTTTAACCATATATAGGAAAATGTGTGTGTGTGTGTGTGTGTGTGTGTGTGTGTGTGTGTGTGTGTGTGTGTGTGTGTGTGTGTGTGTGTGTGTGTGTGTGTGTGTGTGTGTGCCTGTGCTTGTATGTAATATGTTTCTCTCACCCTTTGCATTTCTCTCTTGGTCCTGTCGTCTCCAGGCTCTGCGACCCTTCACCACTGGCAGCAGTTGGCTCAGCCCCACTTAGGAGTGATCCTGGATGCTAGACCTGGGGTTGTACCTAAAGGCTTCAGGCCTCTGGAACTAGAGCTGGAACAGGTACGTGTGTGTGTGTTTCCCATGGGTGTGTGTGTATATGGAATAACCTGTGTGTTTCCCATGGGTGTGTGTGTATATGGAATAACCTGTGTGTTTCCCATGGGTGTGTGTGTATATGGAATAACCTGTGTGTTTCCCATGGGTGTGTGTGTATATGGAATAACCTGTGTGTTTCCCATGGGTGTGTGTGTATATGGAATAACCTGTGTGTTTCCCATGGGTGTGTGTGTATATGGAATAACCTGTGTGTTTCCCATGGGTGTGTGTGTATATGGAATAACCTGTGTGTTTCCCATGGGTGTGTGTGTATATGGAATAACCTGTGTGTTTCCCATGGGTGTGTGTGTATATGGAATAACCTGTGTGTTTCCCATGGGTGTGTGTGTATATGGAATAACCTGTGTGTTTCCCATGGGTGTGTGTGTATATGGAATAACCTGTGTGTTTCCCATGGGTGTGTGTATATGGAATAACCTGTGTGTTTCCCATGGGTGTGTGTGTATATGGAATAACCTGTGTGTTTCCCATGGGTGTGTGTGGATATGGAATAACCTGTGTGTTTGTGTGTACGTTTGGGTGTTGCAGGTGTATCCATGGGGTGGTTTCGAGGAGGATGAACCAGGAGAGCAGTACTTCCAGAGTCTCCCCACCTCCTCAGCCTCTGCCTCCCCCGCCCTCCCCCCTCAGCCTCACCCTCCTTACCCCTCTACTCCCCCCAGCCACCTCGCCTCACCCTCAGCCCCCTCTCCCTCCCCTCACCTAAGCAACACTGATCCTGCAGGTATGTTTCTATATGCACATACAGATACTATGATAGATGCTACAACAACATGTTAGATACTAAGAATACTTAACCATTTATATTCAAAGTGATAGAGAGAGAGAGCGATTCAAAAGACAGAGAGAGCGATAGAAATAGATAAACAGAAAGAGAAAGTGTTTTAGTGGTTAACTAAGTGGTTGACTGGTTCAATCATATACACACTGGTTCAGTGGTTCACTGAGTGGTCCACTGAGTGGTTCACTGAGTGGTTCACTGAGTGGTCCACTGAGTGGTTCAGTGAGTGGTCCACTGAGTGGTCCACTGAGTGGTTCAGTGAGTGGTCCACTGAGTGGTCCACTGAGTGGTTCACTGAGTGGTTCACTGAGTGGTCCACTGAGTGGTCCACTGAGTGGTTCACTGAGTGGTCCACTGAGTGGTCCACTGAGTGGTTCAGTGAGTGGTCCACTGAGTGGTTCACTGAGTGGTTCACTGAGTGGTCCACTGAGTGGTTCACTGAGTGGTCCACTGAGTGGTTCACTGAGTGGTCCACTGAGTGGTTCACTGAGTGGTTCACTGAGTGGTCCACTGAGTGGTCCACTGAGTGGTTCAGTGAGTGGTCCACTGAGTGGTCCACTGAGTGGTTCACTGAGTGGTTCAGTGAGTGGTCCACTGAGTGGTTCACTGAGTGGTTCAGTGAGTGGTTCACTGAGTGGTCCACTGAGTGGTTCAGTGAGTGGTTCAGTGAGTGGTCCACTGAGTGGTCCACTGAGTGGTCCACTGAGTGGTTCAGTGAGTGGCCCACTGAGTGGTCCACTGAGTGGTTCACTGAGTGGTTCAGTGAGTGGTTCACTGAGTGGTTCAGTGGTTCACTGAGTGGTTCAGTGAGTGGTCCACTGAGTGGTCCACTGAGTGGTTCAGTGAGTGGTCCACTGAGTGGTCCACTGAGTGGTCCACTGAGTGGTTCAGTGAGTGGTCCACTGAGTGGTCCACTGAGTGGTTCACTGAGTGGTTCAGTGAGTGGTTCACTGAGTGGTTCAGTGAGTGGTTCACTGAGTGGTTCACTGAGTGGTTCACTGAGTGGTTCACTGAGTGGTTCAGTGAGTGGTTCACTGAGTGGTTCACTGAGTGGTTCAGTGAGTGGTCCACTGAGTGGTTCAGTGAGTGGTTCAGTGAGTGGTTCACTGAGTGGTTCAGTGAGTGGTTCAGTGAGTGGTTCACTGAGTGGTTCACTGAGTGGTTCACTGAGTGGTTCACTGAGTGGTTTAGTGGTTCACTGAGTGGTTCAGTGAGTGGTCCACTGAGTGGTCCACTGAGTGGTTCAGTGAGTGGTCCACTGAGTGGTCCACTGAGTGGTCCACTGAGTGGTTCAGTGAGTGGTCCACTGAGTGGTCCACTGAGTGGTTCACTGAGTGGTTCAGTGAGTGGTTCACTGAGTGGTTCAGTGAGTGGTTCACTGAGTGGTTCACTGAGTGGTTCAGTGAGTGGTTCACTGAGTGGTTCACTGAGTGGTTCACTGAGTGGTTCAGTGAGTGGTTCAGTGAGTGGTCCACTGAGTGGTTCACTGAGTGGTTCAGTGAGTGGTTCACTGAGTGGTTCAGTGAGTGGTTCACTGAGTGGTCCACTGAGTGGTTCACTGAGTGGTTCACTGAGTGGTTCAGTGAGTGGTTCAGTGAGTGATTCACTGAGTGGTTCAGTGAGTGGTTCACTGAGTGGTTCACTGAGTGGTTCACTGAGTGGTTCACTGAGTGGTTCAGTGAGTGGTTCACTGAGTGGTTCACTGAGTGGTTCACTGAGTGGTTCACTGAGTGGTTCAGTGGTTCACTGAGTGGTTCAGTGAGTGGTCCACTGAGTGGTCCACTGAGTGGTTCAGTGAGTGGTCCACTGAGTGGTTCAGTGAGTGGTCCACTGAGTGGTCCACTGAGTGGTTCACTGAGTGGTTCAGTGAGTGGTTCACTGAGTGGTTCAGTGAGTGGTTCACTGAGTGGTTCACTGAGTGGTTCACTGAGTGGTTCACTGAGTGGTTCAGTGAGTGGTTCACTGAGTGGTTCAGTGAGTGGTTCAGTGAGTGGTCCACTGAGTGGTTCACTGAGTGGTTCAGTGAGTGGTTCACTGAGTGGTTCAGTGAGTGGTTCACTGAGTGGTTCAGTGAGTGGTCCACTGAGTGGTTCACTGAGTGGTTCAGTGAGTGGTTCACTGAGTGGTTCAGTGAGTGGTTCACTGAGTGGTTCACTGAGTGGTTCAGTGAGTGGTTCACTGAGTGGTTCACTGAGTGGTTCACTGAGTGGTTCAGTGAGTGGTCCACTGAGTGGTTCACTGAGTGGTTCAGTGAGTGGTTCACTGAGTGGTTCAGTGAGTGGTTCACTGAGTGGTCCACTGAGTGGTTCACTGAGTGGTTCACTGAGTGGTTCAGTGAGTGGTTCAGTGAGTGATTCACTGAGTGGTTCAGTGAGTGGTTCACTGAGTGGTTCACTGAGTGGTTCACTGAGTGGTTCAGTGAGTGGTTCACTGAGTGGTTCACTGAGTGGTTCACTGAGTGGTTCACTGAGTGGTTCAGTGGTTCACTGAGTGGTTCAGTGAGTGGTCCACTGAGTGGTCCACTGAGTGGTTCAGTGAGTGGTCCACTGAGTGGTTCAGTGAGTGGTCCACTGAGTGGTCCACTGAGTGGTTCACTGAGTGGTTCAGTGAGTGGTTCACTGAGTGGTTCAGTGAGTGGTTCACTGAGTGGTTCACTGAGTGGTTCACTGAGTGGTTCACTGAGTGGTTCAGTGAGTGGTTCACTGAGTGGTTCAGTGAGTGGTTCAGTGAGTGGTCCACTGAGTGGTTCACTGAGTGGTTCAGTGAGTGGTTCACTGAGTGGTTCAGTGAGTGGTTCACTGAGTGGTCCACTGAGTGGTTCACTGAGTGGTTCACTGAGTGGTTCACTGAGTGGTTCACTGAGTGGTTCAGTGAGTGGTCCACTGAGTGGTTCAGTGGTTCACTGCCACTTTTCCAGCCAGGAAAGGTAGAGGAGAACAGATAGACTATTCTGTGTGTTTGTGTCTTTGTGTTTTCAGCGGTGTACTACCCAGGTAAATGCATGGCCCATGCCAGCTCTACCTACACCTTTACTACCTGTCGTATCCTACACCCAACTGATGAGCTGACCCGCGTCACACCCAGGTAAAGAGACACACCATACACTTACATCTCCTCCTTCTCTACCACCCTACACCTCCCTCTCCTCCTTCTCTACCACCCTACACCTCCGTCTCCTCCTTCTCTACCACCATACACCTCCCTCTCCTCCTTCTCTACCACCATACACCTCCCTCTCCTCCTTCTCTACCACCACGCACCTCCCTCTCCTCCTTCTCTACCACCATACACCTCCCTCTCCTCCTTCTCTACCACCATACACCTCCCTCTCCTCCTTCTCTACCACCATACACCTCCCTCTCCTCCTTCTCTACCACCATACACCTCCCTCTCCTCCTTCTCTACCACCATACACCTCCCTCTCCTCCTTCTCTACCACCATGCACCTCCCTCTCCTCCTTCTCTACCACCATACACCTCCCTCTCCTCCTTCTCTACCATCATACACCTCCCTCTCCTCCTTCTCTACCACCATACACCTCCCTCTTCTCCTTCTCTACCACCCTACACCTCCCTCTTTTCCTTCTCTACCACCCTACACCTCCCTCTCCTCCTTCTTTACCACCCTACACCTCCGTCTCCTCCTTCTCTACCACCATACACCTCCCTCTCCTCCTTCTCTACCACCATACACCTCCCTCTCCTCCTTCTCTACCACCATACACCTCCCTCCCCTCCTTCTCTACCACCATGCACCTCCCCTCCTTCTCTACCACCATGCACCTCCCTCTCCTTCTCTACCACCATACACCTCCCTCACCTCCTTCTCTACCACCATGCACCTCCATCTCCTTCTCTACCACCATACACCTCCGTCTCCTCCTTCTCTACCACCATACACCTCCCTCTCCTCCTTCTCTACCACCATACACCTCCCTCTCCTCCTTCTCTACCACCACGCACCTCCCTCTCCTCCTTCTCTACCACCATACACCTCCCTCTCCTCCTTCTCTACCACCATACACCTCCCTCTCCTCCTTCTCTACCACCATACACCTCCCTCTCCTCCTTCTCTACCACCATACACCTCCCTCTCCTCCTTCTCTACCACCATACACCTCCCTCTCCTCCTTATCTACCACCATACACCTCCCTCTCCTCCTTCTCTACCACCATACTCCTTCTTCTCCCTCTTCTCTCTAAAGTGTACACTTGTTCTCTGTCCACACGTTATCTAATAGATCACAATTGTTGCAGTGTGCAGTCTCAATTTTCTCTGTTCTTTCTCTGCCTGTCTTTTTCAAATGGTGTTGTTATGGCTCCTCTCCAGTGTTAACCCCGGCATGTCCTCGTCATCCTGTGTGATGACATCATCTATCCTGGCCACTCCCGCTGGCACGCCCTGTCATACACCCCGCAGGATGAGTCTACTACGACCCTCTGAGTCTTCTACCAACCTCAGGTACACACACACACACACACACACACACACACACACACACACACACACACACACACACACACACACACACACACACACACATATATAAAACTTGTTAGATTGACTCTAGCTACTACGTCTCATTCCCAGGACTTTGTCTCTTTGTCTGTGTGTGTGTGTGTGTGTGTGTGTGTGTGTGTGTGTGTGTGTGTGTGTGTGTGTGTGTGTGTGTGTGTGTGTGTGTGTGTGTGTGTGTGTGTGTGTGTGTGTGTGTGTGTGTGTGTGTGTGTGTGTGTGTGTGTGTGCACCTGCCCATGTGTGTATATGATTTCCCCTTCTTCAGGGAAGCCACACGTACCACCAGTACCTCTCTGGGATTAGTGCGCCTTCTGCAGGAGAGAGGCATCTCTGCAGCCATGTACCACCACCAGACCCAGGGCTGGGACAGGGCTGGCGGGCCCGGGGTGGGGAGCGGAGGGGTGCTGTTCAGTACCTCTATCACCCCTAACCTCCACCCAGCCCCCCACCCCGACACCCTCCGCCCCTCCACTCCCCCCAACTCCCCCACAGGACACGACCCCCCATCCTCGGGGACCAACACCCCCGCGGGCTTCGACTTCAAGTCTCCTTCCTATGACACCTTCCTGGCCTCCAAGCCGGCACGGTCCATTCTGAAGGAAGTAGCGGGGGGGATGGGGAGCAGCCGGAGCAGGAGGCAGCAGAGGGGGAGAGATTGTGAGAGCCAGACAGATGTTAGCGTCACAGTTCATAACCTCAACCTGGTGGACAAGGTGAGGCGCCTGGGTGTGGCTGGGTGTCCTCCAGGACAAGGGGGTGTAACCGGGGGACCAAGCCCCCTCCTGGGGCCTCTGGGTGGGCTACGGAGGCCTGGGTCGCCCTTTGGACCAGAGGGGATGAGGAGGAACAGGAGTTATCCAGCTATGGTAGGGGCCAGTATGGCGATGAAGGGCCCGGGGCCCCAGGAGGACTCAGAACTACTCCTGCCTCCTAACAAAATGCCTAAAGAGAAGAGACTCAAGTAGATGCTGGGACCTCTGGCCTCTAACCGCTGACACCTAATATTAACCCTAACCAACTAGTTTCCTCAGGAGACTGAACTTGTTACTTACCTGTTAGACCTCTGGTACTATAGCTAGTTTTTCAAAATCCTACAAACTATTGGTACTCCTGGTCTAGCTATTGACAAATGACAACCAATCACCTTTCTCAGCTACTGACAATGAATTAGTCTTCTAGTTCTATCCGATGCTTATCCTTCCAGCTCCAAAACCAAATGGCTACCCTGCTGTCTGCTACTATTTAACCAGCTACCAAACTAGTACTAACAATGAACAATGATCTTCCATAATAGCTAAAACTTTTCCTCTCTAGCCCTTGAACACAGCTATTTCTCCCTGATGTAGTCAATGAAATGACATTTGCGCCCAGAGGGGGGTAAGCTCCTCACATGTAGACTAAGCATAATGTATGTAGTTCAAATCTAATTGTCACATTTTTTTAAACCTTTATCTTACTAGGCAAGTCAGTTAAGAACAAATCTTATTTTCAATGACGGCCTAGGAACAGTGGGTTAACTGCCTGTTCAGGGGCAGAACGACAGATTTGTACCTTGTCAGCTCAGGGATTTGAACTTGCAACCTTCCGGTTACTAGTCCAGCTCTCTGACCACTAGGCTACCTGCCGCCCTTTGTAAACGACAGGTGTAGACTAACAGTGAAAGTCTTACTAAAGGGCCCTTCCCAACAATGCAGAGAGAAAACAAGTCATAATAACATAAGGAATAAATGCACAATGAATAACGATAACTTGGCTACATACACGCGGTAGCAGTACGGAGTGGATGTGCAGGGGTACGAGGTAACTGAGATAGATATGTACATATAGGTAGGGATAAAGTGACTAGGAAACTAAATAATAAATAGTAGCAGCAGCGTATGTGACGAGTCAAAAGAGTTAATGCAAAAGGGTCAATGCAGATAGTCTGGGCAGCTATTGGTTAACTATTTAACTACCTATTCACTAGTCTTATGGCTTGGGGGTAGAAGCTGTTCAGGATCCTGTTGGTTTCAGACTTGGTGTATTGGTACCCCTTACCATGCGCTAGCAGAGACAACAGTCTATGACTTGGGTAGCTGGAGTCTTTGACAATTTGCTGAGTAAGTTAAATCAAACTTACACGTCATGTGATTGTCATGTCAGCTGGACTTGGAGCTTCTTCATCACCATGTATTTAGATGACTAGTATCATGTAGCACCACTAACTATAGTCTAAACCTTTCTTCCTAGGTAATAATGGATTGTGAAATAATGTTGAATATGTAACAATTCTAATGGTAAAGATTTTCCACCAAATTCATGAAATAGATGATCAACTTTTTTGCTCAACTCTTTCTCCTTCTCTCTTTCTCTCTCCCTGTTCTCAATGAGAAGAACAAGTCATATTTCACTTTTAGGAGTCTTGTTAATGTTTTGTCTGTGTGTTAAAGTTTAATTAGTGTTATTTTCCTAAATGACTATAGACAAAGGGAAATGGATAGTGGTTTCAGAGTGGTCAGTGATTGAGGGAATTATGAAAAGATCAATATACCCACTGCTGGAATGGAGACAGGGAAGGAGGAACAGGGGGAAGGGATAGAGGTTAAACAGTCTTTGTGGTCAGAAGCGTTTCCTGCTTCTTACTTCAGAGAATTCCACAGAGAATTTCAATTGCTTAAATTAATTTTAAAAAGCATTAGTGCCTCAATATGGTTTCTACATCACTATGCTCATACTGGTTGTTTATGTTCTTATTCTAACTAAAATGTTGTCCACTGAGTTACACTCCTCTTACATTGATATGTATAATTATATAATTTATTGACTAAACAGTCTTTTGATTGAATATGCAAAACTATTATTATTCACAAGATTTAACACATTAAACACATGTGCGTTATATACGGTATATAACACTATATTCATTCATTGTTATTAGTACTGGAAAACTCATTTACAACAATCACGGTGAAATAGAGGGGTGGTGTTCAATACTAAACAAAAATATAAATGCGACATGTAAAGTTTTGGTTTCCTGAGCTGAAATAAAATATACCAGAAATTATCCACCATTTTGTTTTTGTATTTCTCTCAAATTTGTGCACAAATTTGTTTTCCTCCCTGTTATTGAGCATTTCTCCTTTGACAGGTGCACCTTGTGCTGGCGACAATAATAGACCACTCTAAAATGTGAAGTTTTGTCACACAACATAATGCCAGACATGACTCAAGTTTTGAGGGAGCGTGCAATTTGCATGCTGACTGCAGGAATGTCCACCAGAGCTGTTTCCAGATAATTTAATGTTAATTTCTCTACCATAAGCCACCTCCAACGTCGTTTTAGAGAATTTGGCAGTACGTCCAATCGGCCTCACAACCTCAGACCATGTGTAACCACACCAGCCCTGGACCTCCACTTCCGGACAGCTGATGAAACTGTGGATTTGCACAACCAAATAATTTCTGCACAAACTGTCAGAAACTGTCTCAGGGACCCTGATCTGTCTGCTCATTGTCCTCACCGGGGTCTTGACCTGACTGCAGTTCGGTGATGTAACTGACTTCAGATGGAAAATGCTGACCTTCGATGGCCACTGGCACACTGGAGAAGTGTGCCCTTCACGGATGCATCCCGGTTTCAACTGTACGAAGCAGATGGCCTACAGAGTGTATGGCGTCGTGTGGGCGAGCTGTTTGCTGATGTCAAAGTTGTATCGATGGCAATTTCAATGCACAGAGATACCGTGATGAGATCATGAGGCCCATTGCTGTGCCATTCATTTGCCGCCATCACCTTATGTTTCAGCATAATAATGCACGGATCTGAACACAAATCCTGGAAGCTGAAAATGTCAGAGTTCTTCCATGGCCTGCATACTCACCCGACGTGTCACCCATTAAAGTATGTTTGGGATGCGTATGACAGCATGTTCCAGTTCCCGCCAATATCCAGTAACTTCTGCACAGCCTTTGAAGAGGAATGGGACAACATTCCACAGGCCACAACAGCCTGATCAACTCCATGGGAAGGAAATGTGTGGTCACACCAGATACTGGCTGGTTTTTCTGATCCACGCTCCTACATAATTTTTTACGTATCTGTGACCAACAGATGCGTATCTGTATTCCCAGTCATGTGAAATCCATAGATTAGGGCCTAATTAATGTATTTCAATTGACTGATTTCCTTATATGAAACTCAGTAAAATCTTTGAAATTGTTGCATGTTGTGTTTATATTTTAATTCAGTGTATATTTAAACAGTTGTGTTTCTGCAGTTACAGTGGCTTGCGAAAGTATTCACACCCCTTGGCATTTTCCCTATTTTTTGGCCTTACAACCTGGAATTAAAATAGATTTTGGGGGGGGTTGTATCATTTGATTTACACAACATGCCTACCACTATGAAGATGCAAAATATTTTTTATTGTGATACAAACAAGAAATAATACCAAAAAAACTGAAAACTTGAGCATGCATAACTACCCCCAAAGTCAATACTTTGTAGAGCCACCTTTTGCAGCAATTACAGCTGCAAGTCTCTTGGTATGTCTCTATGAGCACATCTAACCACTGGGATTTTTGCCCATTCTTCAAGGCAAAACTGCTCCAGCTCCTTCAAGTTGGATGGGCTCCGCTGGTGTACAGCAATCTTTAAGTCATACCACAGATTCTGAATTGGATTGAGTTCTGGCCTTTGACTAGGTCATTCCAAGACATTTACATGTTTCCCCTTAAACCACTCGAGTGCTGCTTTAGCAGTATGCTTAGGGTCATTGTCCTGCTGGAAGGTGAACCTCCGTCCCAGTCTCAAATCAGGTTTTCTCAAGACTTTCCCTGTATTTAGCACCATCCATAATTCCTTCAATTCTGACCAGTTTCCCAGTTCCTGCCAATGAAAAACAACATTCTCAGGGTGATGAGAGGTGTTGGGTTTGCGCCAAAAAGCTACATTTTAGTCTCATCTGACCAGAGTACCTTCTTCCATATGTTTGGGGAGTCTCCCACATGCCTTTTGACGAACACCAAACATGTTTGCTTATTTTTTCTGGACACTCTTCCATAAAGCCCATCTCTCTGGAGTGTACAGCTTAAAGTGGTCCTATGGACAGATACTCCAATCTCCACTGTGGATCTTTGCAGCTCCTTCAAGGTTATCTTTGGTCTCTTTGGTCTCAGATTAATGCCCTCTTTTCCTGGTCCGTGAATTTTAGTGGGCGGCCCTCTCTTGGCAGGTTTGTTGTGGTGCCATATTCTTTACATTTTTTAATAATGGATTTAATTGTGCTCCGTGGGATGTTCAAAGTTTCTGATATTTTTTTATGACCTAACCCAACCCAAAGTTGTCAGGGACAACTTTGTCCTTGACCTGTTTGGAGAGCTCCTTGGTCTTCATGGTGCCGATTGCTTGGTGGTGCCCCTTGCTTAGTGGTGTTGCAGACTCGGGGGCCTTTCAGAACAGGTTTATACATACTGAGATCATGTGACAGATCATGTGACACTTAGATTGCACAAAGGTGGACTTTATTTAACAAATGATGTGACTTATGAAGGTAATTGGTTGCACCAGATCTTATTTCGGGGCTTCATAGCAAAGGGGTTGAATACATATACATGCACCACTTTTCCATTTTTGAATTTTTTTAAACAAGTTATTTGAAATCCAAATAAAAATCTATTTAAATTTCAGGTTGTAATGCAACAAAATAGGAAAAACGCCATGGGGGTGAATACTTTTGCAAGGCACTGTATAGAGTTATAAGAGTTTGTGGTCCACCCTTCTCCTGATAATGATTAATTGCTTGGAGTGCAGACTTTTGCTCAAGCCATACTGTAACACATCTGATTTAGCTAATCAAGGTCCTAATAATTTGTAATTATTTCGGTAGAGCATGGCGTGAGCAAAAGCCTGCACACCACTACCAGCTGATGGCACTGTTTGACAATTTATTTCCTAGAAGAAGTCTTGTTTTCAGAACACGCACACACTCAGATATAATGTTTGCCTCTCCATAAGTGTTGCGACTGCCGCTGAGAGGAAGATGGAGGATGATTGGTGGATAAATGAGAAATGAACAGGAACATTTCAACCTTCATACCTGTGTGTGTGCTCTCCTTTCAATAACCACAAATATCACTGCGGCTGCCTCTAATCCAACACAATTAGATGTCAACAGACGATTATTACGTTTCAAATGCCATTGGTGTCGATCATTAAGATAATGTGTGTAAAGTTTCATAATATTTTAATAACATTCTATAAGTCATTGAGATCAAACTGTACCTGAGGAATGGTGAAACTTGTTTTCAGTAATGTGAACGGAAATTATTTTGTGTCAGATTTGAGTTCCTTTAAAGAAAAGAGACAGAGATAAAAGGGGTTAGAGATGGGGAGGGGGAGAGAGAAAAGGGGTTAGAGATGGGAAGGGGGAGAGAGAAAGAGATAAAAGGGGTTAGAGATGGGGAGGGGGAGAGAGAAAGAGATAAAAGGGGTTAGAGATGGGGAGGGGGAGAGAGAAAGAGATAAAAGGGGTTAGAGATGGGAAGGGGGAGAGAGAAAGAGATAAAAGGGGTTAGAGATGGGAAGGGGGAGAGAGAAAGAGATAAAAGGGGTTAGAGATGGGGAGGGGGAGAGAGAAAGAGATAAAAGGGGTTAGAGATGGGGAGGGGGAGAGAGAAAGAGATAAAAGGGGTTAGAGATGGGAAGGGGAGAGAGAAAGAGATAAAAGGGGTTAGAGATGGGAAGGGGGAGAGAGAAAGAGATAAAAGGGGTTAGAGATGGGGAGGGGGAGAGAGAAAAGGGGTTAGAGGTGGGGAGGGGGAGAGAGAAAGAGATAAAAGGGGTTAGAGATGGGAAGGGGGAGAGAGAAAGAGATAAAAGGGGTTAGAGATGGGGAGGGGGAGAGAGAAAGAGATAAAAGGGGTTAGAGATGGGGAGGGGGAGAGATAAAAGGGGTTAGAGATGGGGAGGGGGAGAGAGAAAGAGATAAAAGGGGTTAGAGATGGGAAGGGGGAGAGATAAAAGGGGTTAGAGATGGGGAGGGGGAGAGAGAAAAGGGGTTAGAGATGGGGAGGGGAGAGAGAAAAGGGGTTAGAGATGGGGAGGGGGAGAGAGAAAAGGGGTTAGAGATGGGGAGGGAGAGAGAAAAAGGGGTTAGAGATGGGGAGGGGGGAGAGAGAAAGAGATAAAAGGGGTTAGAGATGGGGAGGGGGAGAGAGAAAGAGATAAAAGGGGTTAGAGATGGGGAGGGGGAGAGAGAGAGAGAAAAGGGGTTAGAGATGGGGAGGGGGAGAGAGAAAGAGATAAAAGGGGTTAGAGATGGGAAGGGGGAGAGATAAAAGGGGTTAGAGATGGGGAGGGGGAGAGAGAAAAGGGGTTAGAGATGGGGAGGGGGAGAGAGAAAAGGGGTTAGAGATGGGGAGGGGGAGAGAGAAAAGGGGTTAGAGATGGGGAGGGGGAGAGAGAAAGAGATAAAAGGGGTTAGAGATGGGGAGGGGGAGAGATAAAAGGGGTTAGAGATGGGAAGGGGGAGAGAGAAAGAGATAAAAGGGGTTAGAGATGGGGAGGGGGAGAGAGAAAGAGATAAAAGGGGTTAGAGATGGGGAGGGGGAGAGAGAAAGAGATAAAAGGGGTTAGAGATGGGAAGGGGGAGAGATAAAAGGGGTTAGAGATGGGGAGGGGGAGAGAGAAAGAGATAAAGGGGGTTAGAGATGGGGAGGGGGAGAGAGAAAGAGAGAAAGATAAAGGGGATACAGGAAGAGTAAGAGAGAGTGAGGGAGAATAAGAAAAAGAGAGAAAAAGAAAGAGAGATGGGGAGAGTGATTGCCAGAGACAGAGAGATGTTGTGTATCGGACTGAAGTGAGTTTGGATTGACGAGCAATTCTCCAGGGTATTAGCAGTCTGAACGCTGGACTGAATGTTTCTTAAGCTTTTGAAGACTAACTCCCACAGAGAGCGAGAGAGTGTATGTGTGAGTGTGTATGTGTGAGTGTGTGTGCGTGTCTGTGCGAAGATAGGTATTTGATGTCCAAACGCTGCACTAAGTATTTTTTATGCTATCTTCCAGATGAAGTGATGGCAGTGATGAAGTGATGACATACATTTACCCCTGTCTCCAATCCTAACACACCTGAGCCATTAGCTGTCGAAGATGTGAAGAATATTGTTTGGTCTGATGTGTGTAATGATGAATATCCTGATGCTACACTTGAAGCATATATGAAACTGCTTCTTCTGGTTATGGATAAGCATGCGCTCATCAAGAAACTGACTGTCAGAACTGCCAAATCCCCGTGAATAGATGATGAATTGAAAAACTGTATGGCTGAGAGCGATGAGGCAAAGGGAATAGCAAATACGTCTGAAACACAGCAGACTGGCAAACATACAGTCAATAGAGAAATAACATAGATAAACAAAAAGAAGAAGAAACTACACTATGGAACAAAGTTGAATGATATAAAAAATTAAATAGTAAAAAATCCTCTGGAGTAATTTAAATAATTCTAGGCAAAAAAAGCAAACTCTGCTCCATCCTTCATTGTGGGAGATGCCTTGTTCATAGCAAATCCCTTTGATATTGCCAACCACTTTAGTAACTTTTTTGAGCCTTCATGTTCATGCATAATGGACCAAGTAATGAAAGACCAGCACTGTAGTGGAGAGTTCCACAAAGTGGGTGTGGAAGAGGTATATCATTTTTTGCTATCTATAAATAAGGACAAACCACCTGGTACCGACAACTTGGATGGTAAATTGCTGAAGTTGGTAGCAGAATACCCTCCTGTTTGCCACATCTTCAATTTAAGCCTAGAAGACTGTGTTCCCTCAGACATGGAGGGAGGGAAAGGTCATTCCACTACCCAAGAATAGCAGAGCACCCTTTAATGGTTCAAACAGTTGACTAATCAGCCTGTTACAAGTGCTTAGCAAACTTTAGGAAAAAATTGTGTTTGATCAAATATAAAGGTGTTTTACAGAAAACGAACAAGACTTTCAGCATGCTTATAGGGAAGGGCACTCAACATGCTCGGCACTGACACAAATGACTGATAATTGTCTGAAAGAAATGGATAGTGTTGTGGAAAATGTTATCCAAAGATTCTGCCACCATCATAATAATAATTGTGTGAGCTGATTTGTAAGACTTCAGTGCAGCTTTTGATGTCATTGATCATAATCTATTGCTGAAAAAACGTAGGTGTTACGGATTTGCATCCTCTGCCTTATTATGGATTGAGAGTTACCTGTCTAATAGAACACAGACGGTTTTCATTAATGGAAGCCTCTCATACAAATTGAGTTGAGTGTGGTGTACTGCAGGGCAGCTGACTAGGGCCATTATTGTTTTCTGTTTTTACTAATGATCTTCCACTGACCTTGAATAAAGCTTGTGGGTCTATGTATGCTGACAACTCAACACTATACACTTCAGCTGCAACAGTAAAATAAATAACTGACACATTTAACATATACCCAGTTTTAGAATGGGTAACTAGCAATAGGATAATAGCAGAGGCCGGGAAACGCACAGTACAAACACACACAATAATATTATTACGTGAAATATTATTACCCACACATATACAGGGCATTCATAAAGAAGTCAGACCCCTTCACTTTTTCCATATTTTGTTAAGTAACAGCCTTATTCTAAAATTGACCAAAAAAAATAAAACTCATCTATTCACACATAATACCCCATAATGACTCGTATTTGAGCTCAGGTGCAACCTGTTTCCATTGATCATCCTTGAGATGTTTCTACAACTTGATTGGAGTCCACCTGTGGTAAATTCAATTGATTGGACACACACCTGTCTACATAAGGTCACACAGTTGACACTGCATGTCCGAGCAAAAACCAAGTTATGAGGTTGAAGGAATTCTCCGTAGAGCACCAAGACAGGATTGTGTCGATGCACAGATCTGGGGAAGGGTACCAAAACATTTCTCCAGCATTGAAGTCCCCCACATCACAGTGGCCTCCATCATTCTTAAATGTAAGACGTTTGGAACTACCAATACTCTTCCTAGAGCTGTCGCCCGGCCAAACTGAGCAGTCAGGAGAGAAGGGCCAGGGAGGTGACCAAGAACCCGATGGTCACTCTGACAGATCCCCAGAGTTCCTCTGTGGAGATGGGAGAACCTTCCAGAAGGACAGCCATCTCTGCAGCACTCCACCAATCAGGATTTTATGGTAGAGAGGCCAGATTGAAGCCACTCCTCCGTAAAAGTCACATGACAGCCCGCTTGGAGTTTGTCTTAAGGCACCTAAAGACTTTCAGACCACGAGAAACAAGATTCTCTGGTTTGATGAAACCAAGATTGAACTCTTTGGCCTGAATGCTAAGCATAAAATCTGGAGGAAACCTGGCACCATCCCTATGGTGAAGCATGGTGGTGGCAGCATCATGCTGTGGGGATGTTTGTCAGTGACCATGGACTGGGAAAGTAGTCAGGATCAATGAAAAGATGAACAAAGTACAGAGAGATCCTTGATGAAAACCTGCTCCAGAGCGCTCAGGACCTCCAGACTGAGGTGAAGGTTCACCTTCTAACAGCACAACAGCCCTAAACACACAGCCAAGACAATGCAAGAGTGGCTTCGGGAGAAGTCTGTGAATGTCCTTGAGTGGTCCAGCCAGAGCCCAGACTTGAACCCCATCGAACATCTCTGGAGAGACCTGAAAATAGCTCTGCTGCGACGCTCCCCATCCAACCTGACAGAGCTTAAGAGGATCTGCAGAGAAGAATGGGAGAAACTCCCCAAATACCAGTGGGCCAAGCTTGTGGCGTTATACCCAAGAAGACGCAAGGCTGTAAATGAAAACTGTCTCATCAAAACAAAATGCTAGCTTTCTATATTAAATGCATTCAAAGAAATGTTGTCTATTCTCATGTTCAGTTACCAGAAAATTGCAAAGAAAAATGCATTTCGGCCTACCTTAAATTAAGTGCAGTCGTCTGTCCTTCAGGGTAAACCTCTCGGGGACAGCGTTGTGGAAGTCACAGTAAAACCCTATTTCCATTATTTTATTGGGAATGCACTCAGCAGGCCAACAGTCATGTGGGACTGGAGATGTGGGACTGGAGATGCATCCCTAAGGCCTCCTTCGGTTCCAGTTTCACACTGACACGAGTCACACACACAAACAGTAGCTGGTAGCACAGTTCTCCCACTCAGCACACAGATAGGCAGCTACCTCCATTAGGGCATCCAGCCAGTCAGAGAGCAGAATCCTCCCGCCGAGTGCGCCCCCATGCAGCAATACACATATAATCATGTTTCGTCGAATCCATTTTGTAGAAGCCAAGGCTCAAGGCCGCATTTGGTAGTGGGAGAAGCCCCATTCCCATAATGTCCACAAAGCAAAAGTAAATGTCAATGTATTAAAGTATTACATTTAAAGTATTAAATGTATTAAATGCACAGTCCAGCACTCATTGTTCCTCTGCCCGACAGCTAGCAGTGAGGGGGATGGTGGTTGCCAGTCATAAATATAATAATGTCTTGTAGAGCTCTTGTATGCAGCCTCTGTCTGGCCTTCCCTTTCATTATACACTGAGTGTACAAAACATTCTGAACACCTGCTCTTTCCATGACATAGACTGACCAGGTGAATCCAGGAAGGGGGTATGGTAGGTGCCAGGTGCACCGGTTTGTGTGAAGAACTGCAAAGCTGCTTGGTTTTTCACGCTCAACAGTTTCCCGTGTGTATCAAGAATGAACCACCACCCAAAGGACATCCAGCCAACTTGACACAACTCTGGGAAGCATTGAATCAACATGGGCCCTGTGGAATCCCTGTGGAATGCTTTTGATACCTTGTAGAGTCCATGCCCCAAAGAATTGAGGCTGTTCTGAGGGCAAAAGGGGGGGTGCAACTCAATATTAGGAAGGTGTTCCTAATGTTTGGTATTCTCAGTGTAGTTGACGTTTCACTCTACGAACCCTCTAAATGTAATGTTACATTATTACAACTTTGGAAATTGTTTGTGGTGCAGTATAGTTTTCATTTTGTCAGGTTGTTTTTCCTAGCTAGCTAGCTAGCTTCACCTTTGTTCATTTCAAGGGATGCCAAATTATGTAGACACCCCCAGATGTGCAGAGTTTACCCCAGGTTAACTACATAACATGTTCAAGTCAAATCAAAGTTTATTTGTCACGTGCGCCGAATATATCAAGTGTAGTACAATTGCTTACTTACAAGCCCTAACCAATTGTGCAAAAAAAGGTATTAGGTGACCAATAGGTAAGTAAAGAAATAAAACAACAGTAAAAAGACAGACTATATACAGTAGCGAGTCTATAAAAGTAGCGAGGCTACATACAGACACCGGTTAGTCAGGCTGCTTGAGGTAGTATGTACATGTAGATATAATTAAAGTGACTATGCATATATGATGAACAGAGAGTAGCAGTAGCGCAAAAGAGGGGTTGGCGGGACACAATGCAGATAGCCCGGTTAGCCAATGTGTAGGAGCACTGGTTGGTTGGGCCAATTGAGGTAGCATGTTCATATGTACATGAATGTATAGTTAAAGTGACTGTGCATATATGATAGACAGAGAGTAGCAGCAGCGTAAAAGAGGGATTGGGGCACACAATGCAAATAGTCCGAGTAGCTATTTGATTACCTGTTCAGGAAGGAGTCTTATGGCTTTGGGGTAAAAACTATTGAGAAGCCTTTTTGTCCTAGACTTGGCACTCCGGTACCGCTTGCCATGCAGTAGTAGAGAGAACAGTCTATGACTGGGGTGGCTGGGGTCTTTGACAATTTTTAGGGCCTTCCTCTGACACCGCCTGGTGTAGAGGTCCTGGATGGCAGGCAGCTTAGCCCCAGTGATGTACTGGGCCGTACGCACTACCCTCTGTGGTGCTTTGCGGTCAGATGCTGAGCAATTGCCGTACCAGGCAGTGATGCAACCAGTCAGGATTCTCTCGATGTTGCAGCTGTAGAACCTTTTGAGAATCTCAGGACCCATGCCAAATATTTTTAGTTTCCTGAGGGGGAAAAGGCTTTGTCGTGCCCTCTTCACGTTTAGGCAATATGCATGCGCAAAATATAAAAACCGCTCAATGCAACGAATGAAGCTACTTCAAGCTAGGCAAAGCAGTGATGCCTATGCTGACCATGTCCGTTAACAGTGACTGGAGTCAGGAACGGCCACGCGTGTCAACGATTTGCATGGATGAAAAGGAAGGCATGAATACATTGTCGCATTTCCTGAGGTTCTGATGCAGTTTTAGATTTTTTAAAACATTTATTTTGACCATAAAAGCCACCAGAATCATTGAGAAAAAACCTTAGATAATATATATTTTTTAAATTTTTTAATTACATTTTAAAACATTTAAAAAAGCACTGCATACCCTGCCAATGTGGTCTCACAACCTGGTCTCAGAGTATTTTGTATTTTTCTCTGCGTCAATCCAAGACATTCCCTTTAGTATAATATTTTATGTGTTATGTTTCGTATGGTATGTACAATATTAATTTGTGGATCTCCATCATCCATTGCATATGATATGTTACAAATTACAATTCGTATGATATGTTACGAATTACAATTTGTATGATATGGGCGGCAGGTAGCCTAGTGGTTAGAGTGTTGGACTTGTAACCGGAAGATTGCAAGATCAAATCCCTGAGCTGATAAGGTAAAAATATGTCTTTCTGCCCCTGAACAAGGCAGTTAACCCACCAAGGCTGTCATTGAAAATAAGAACTTGTTCTTAACTGACATGCCTAGTTAAATAAAGGCAAAATAATGTATGTTCTGAATATGCTAAATGTACAATATGTTACACTAATGTTAGCTAACTCTAGTGGTTAGGGCTAATGTTAGGAGTTTGTCACTCCCTGGGCTGTTTCACCTGTCTTATGCTTGTCTCCACCCCCACCAGGTGTCTCCCATTATCCCCTGTGTATTTACTGCTGGGTTTTCTGTTTGCCTGTTGTCAAGTCGTACGAGCGTTTTTCACGTTTTTCCTGTTCTCAAGTTTTTGTTTTCTAATGTTCCTTTCTGTCTGTCTGTCAATCCTGAGCCTGCCTACCTGCCGTCCTGTACCTGCCTGACTCTGACCTGGTTTATGAACCACTGCCTGCTCTCGACCTGCCTTTTCCCGTCCCCCTTTGTTACAATAAATATTGTGTGAATCGTACTATCCGCCTCCTGTGTCTGCATCTGGGTCTTATCCTGAATCGTGATAGTACAAACTTCCTCAGGGAGAAGGATGAAGTGTCCACTAGATGATGATCAGTGTGTTATGTTTCCTCTCCTAATGATTGAGGTGAGGATTGGGGAGGGTAAACTGATCCTAGATCTGTTGTTAGCAGCTCCTCAGGGAATTCTGTTTACACTCAGTCCTCACATCTCTCCGTAAAGACCTCATCACACCACCTGAATAATTCACTAGTTTTACCAACACACACACACACACATACACACACACACACACACACACACACACACACACACACACACACACACACACACACACACACACACACACACACACACACACACACACACTACACATATTTTCCTTCAGTTAAATGATTTAATAAGTTAGCCTATGACTGAAAGAGATGTCAAACTGTCAAATCAGAAATTCTCTCTAAAACATCTCAAATTGTCTTTAAAACCTTTGATTAGATATAGGGTCTAGATTGCTCTGCTATATGGGTTTGACAGCAGCAGTCAGAGCATGTGATACTGACTGGACTGGCTGAACTGTACAGGACCGTATCACACTTTAAAGCTCTCACAGCACTTTGCATTCAGAGGAGTCCTAACTAATTCCTCAGTAACAGAAAGACCCTGAGACTTTTTCACTTTAAATGTAAAAACAAAAAAACAAACAAAATAACTACAGTGGGGTCTGAAATTGTTGACACCCTTGATAAAGATTAGCAATAATTGTTTATTTAATTTAATTTAACTAGGCAAGTCATTTAAGATCAAATTCTTATTTACAAGGATGGCCTACCAAAAGGCTTCCTGTGGGGCGGTGGCTGGGATTAAAATCAAAATTAAAAATATAGGACAAAACACAAGAGAGACAACACAACACTACATAAAGAGAGTTCTAAGACAACAACATTGCATGGAAGCAACACATGACAACACAGCATGGTAGCAACATATAACAACATGGTAGCAACACAATATGTCAGTAGCACAACATGGTAGCAGCAGAAAACAGGGTACACACATTATTGGGCACAGATAACTTCCAATTTTTCAATTGAGATTATTATACAAAATTCTTGCAACCAATAGAATGTTATACACATGGGGGATACAATCTTTCCAGCTCTGCAGATTTTTCTGCGAGGGGGCAGAGTCATTAGATCCATCTATTTTGGTATTGTCCATATGTAGCTCATTTTTGATCACAGGTCCAGGAAGGGCTGAAGAATTGGAATATTTGCCTAGAACTAATGCTGCAGATAGCACGACTGGGTGATTTGAAAAGTCATAGTCAATTGACTAATAATATAATAATTATTTTAGCAAAAATGCTTATCTTTAATTTACAATATGTAGAAGATATGATAATAGAAAGGTTCAGTACAGTTGAACAATATATGGCAAATAGAAATCCAAAATGGATGGTGTTAAGAGATGGATGGATGGGTTCACAACTTTTGTGAAATAACACAGTTACAAATAGAAATGGAGTAAACTAATAAACAATAACACTTAGGCTTCTACCTTTAGTTTGTAAATAATATACACATTTTATAGACACAATCCATTTTACAATAGTTATATTTAGTTTGTTTTTAGTCCTAACCTTCCTCTAATTGGGGGCGGGTGGTAGGTTCGCAGGGAACAATAAAGGCATATTCTAAATTTAAAAAAAGTGTGTATATGTATGCATGTTTGTATATATTTACAGTGCCTTGCGAAAGTATTCGGCCCCCTTGAACTTTGCTACCTTTTGCCACATTTCAGGCTTCAAACATAAAGATATAAAACTATATTTTTTTGTGAAGAATCAACAACAAGTGGGACACAATCATGAAGTGGAACTACATTTATTGGATATTTCAAACTTTTTTAACAAATCAAAAACTGAAAAATTGGGCGTGCAAAATTATTCAGCCCCCTTAAGTTAATACTTTGTAGCGCCACCTTTTGCTGCGATTACAGCTATAAGTCGCTTGGGGTATGTCTCTATCAGATTTGCACATCGAGAGACTGAATTTTTTTCCCATTCCTCCTTGCAAAACAGCTCGAGCTCAGTGAGGTTGGGTGGAGAGCATTTGTGAACAGCAGTTTTCAGTTCTTTCCACAGATTCTCGATTGGATTCAGGTCTGGACTTTGACTTGGCCATTCTAACACCTGGATATGTTTATTTTTTAACCTTTCCATTGTATATTTTGCTTTATGTTTTGGATCATTGTCTTGTTGGAAGACAAATCTCCGTCCCAGTCTCAGGTCTTTTGCAGACTCCATCAGGTTTTCTTCCAGAATGGTCCTGTATTTGGCTCCATCCATCTTCCCATCAATTTTAACCATCTTCCCTGTCCCTGCTGAAGAAAAGCAGGCCCAAACCATGATGCTGCCACCACCATGTTTGACAATGGGGATGGTGTGTTCAGGGTGATGAGCTGTGTTGCTTTTACGCCAAACATAACGTTTTGCATTGTTGCCAAAAAGTTCAATTTTGGTTTCATCTGACCAGAGCACCTTCTTCCACATGTTTGGTGTGTCTCCCAGGTGGCTTGTGGCAAACTTTAAACGACACTTTTTATGGATATCTTTAAGAAATGGCTTTCTTCTTGCCACTCTTTCATAAAAGCCAGATTTGTGCAATATACGACTGATTGTTGTCCTATGGACAGAGTCTCCCACCTCAGCTGTAGATCTCTGCAGTTCATCCAGAGTGATCATGGGCCTCTTGGCTGCATCTCTGCATCAGTCTTCTCCTTGTATGAGCTGAAAGTTTAGAGGGACGGCCAGGTCTTGGTAGATTTGCAGTGGTCTGATACTCCTTCCATTTCAATATTATCGCTTGCACAGTGCTCCTTGGGATGTTTAAAGCTTGGGAAATCTTTTTGTATGCAAATCCGGCTTTAAACCTCTTCACAACAGTATCTCGGACCTGCCTGGTGTGTTCCTTGTTCTTCATGATGCTCTCCGAGACTATCACAGTGCAGGTGCATTTATATGGAGACTTGATTACACACAGGTGGATTGTATTTATCATCATTAGTCATTTAGGTCAACATTGGATCATTCAGAGATCCTCACTGGACTTCTGGAGAGAGTTTGCTGCACTGAAAGTAAAGGGACTGAATAATTTTGCACGCCCAATTTTTCAGTTTTTGATTTGTTAAAAAAGTTTGAAATATCCAATAAATGTCGTTCCACTTCATGATTGTGTCCCACTTGTTGTTGATTCTTCACAAAAAAATACAGTTTTTTATCTTTATGTTTGAAGCCTGAAATGTGACAAAAGGTCGCAAAGTTCAAGGGGGCCGAATACTTTCGCACTGCACATATGTGTATGTATGTATAAATATGTATGAATGTTTATGTGTGTATATATATATACATTGGGGAGAACAAGTATTTGATACACTACCGATTTTGCAGGTTTTCCTACTTACAAAGCATGTAGAGGTCTATAATGTTTATCATCGGTACACTTCAAATCCAGAAAAGCACATTGTATGATTTTTAAGTAATTAATTTGTTCTCCCCACTGTATGTATATGGGTATGTGTATGTATATGTGTATTTAGATATATATATATTTACCCCAAAAATATATGAGGGATTGGAAATGATGCAGATAATTACATTGATGGAAGCAACAATCTATCAGCAATATTAAAGCTGATCCACCCCTTGAAAAGAAAAATTCTTATATATATATAATTGGGCACAGACAACAGTAAAAAGGGCAAGAAGGTAGAGACAACAATTACATTACACAAAGCAGCTACAACTGTCAGTGTCCATGATTGTTTCTTTGAATGAAGAGATAAAACTGTCCAGTTTGAGTATTTGTTGCAGGTCATTCCAGTCACTAGCTGCAGTGAACTGAAAAGACGAGCGACCCAAGGATGTGTTGTGCTTTGGGGAGTGTATAAAATGACTGTATAAAATAAATACTTCAAATACTGAGCTATATTGCATGTATTTTATACTAACACAAATGCTCAGAGAAAGAGATTAAAATGTTTTGTGCCGAATAAATAACTGATTATGTCATTTTGGAGTCACTTTTATTGTAAATTAGAATAGGATATGTTTCTAAAAACTTCTACATTAATGTGGATGCTTCCATAAGTACGGATAATCAGGAATTAATTGTGAATAATGATGAATGAGAAAGTTACAGAGGTTCAAAGATCATACAGCCAAGACATGCTACAATTACCATGTCTTGGAGTTCTGATATTTGACCCTCTGTAACTTTGTCACTGATAATTATTCCTGAGTGAGAAAGTTTTATTTTATACCATCATTATTGCATATCTTTATCAAGCGTGTTAATCATTTGTGGCCCCACCAATACTGTACATACACAATGACTATTTTTTAACAATTTCCACTGAATTCTTTTACATTTACTCAAATAAAAGTACAGTGTGTCAAATTTGGGAACAGAATGAATTAAATCTCCCTCCGTTTTTTATGTGACCTGCAGAAAGAATGGGGTGCCAGTTATGACATCAAATCAAAGTTTATTTGTCACGTGCCCTGAAAAAAACAGGTGTAGACCTTACAGTGAAATGCTTACTTACAGGCTCTAACAAATAGTGCAAAAAAGGTATTAGGTGAACAATAGGTAGGTAAAGAAATTAAACAACAGTTAAAAGACAGGCTATATACAGTAGCGAGGCTATAAAAGTAGCGAGGCTACCAGTTAGTCAGGCTTATTGAGGTAGTATGTACATGTACAGTGGGGCAAAAAAGTATTTAGTCAGCCACCAATTGTGCAAGTTACCCACTTAAAAAGATAAGAGAGGCCTGTCATTTTCTTCATAGGTACACTTCAACCATGACAGACAAAATTAGAAAGAAAATACAGAAAATCACATTATAGGATTTTTAATGAATTTATTTGCAAATTATGGTGGAAAATAAGGTCTATGCCTTAAATAAAACATTCAAAAAACAGACTCTTAGCTTTAATTTGCAACCAAATGTAATGTTCTCTTATGAACTTCACGTTAATGTTCATAGGGCTCTTTACATGGAAATGCCCTTCTTTGAAATTCCCTCTTGGACATCTGAACCATTATCACTGAAGCATTTAATCTCACGCCATGTACCACCAATGTAGGCCTATTGCGGTGGTTCCCAAACTGTGGGTCGGGACCCACTTGTGGTTCGCAGCAGGTGTCCATGTGGGTTGTGGGATGACATTAACCACATGTTTTAATATATACATTTTCAGGATAGAAAACCCCTTTCAGTGTAAACATAAATTACTAAAACCAAATAGAAACTATGTAGAAAAGATAATGGAGCTATATATTTTTCAAGAATAGCCTATAATCTTTGAACATTTACAATCAACAAAATTGCAGCTACACCATCAGGCCTCCATTGATTTTGTTATGTTTGAGCATAAGAACAAAGCATTAGCCATGTACAATCTGTGGAATTGTATGGAATTATCTTTTAATCTGCAACATGGCAGGATGTATAGGATTGCAGGAGATTAGCTATGAAAGGGCAGAATGTTCTATCCACTGCCTAGATAATATTTGTTACTTATTCTTTGGTCTGTGTATGTTTTTTCACTGCTCAACCCTTATGATGGACTGCGACTCGAAAGACACCTCAATTGGTGGGTCAGGAAGCAAAAAAGTTTGGGAACGTCTGGGCTGTAATACCCATTGCTGAATATATATTATAGCAGTGATGTGCTGTACTTCTGTCTATTCTTCTACTTGTCATGGACTACTCTCTGTCCTGAGGTGAATAAGTGAATATGTTCTTCACATTTCATCTCTGTCCATTTCTCTTCATTCCCTCAGCTCTGTCAATATTTACCAGATATGTACCGGTTCTCTGTCTCAGCTCTGTCAATATTTACCAGATATGTACCGGTTCTCTGTCTCAGCTCTGTCAATATTTACTAGATATTTACCTGTTCTCCATCTCAGCTCTGTCAATATTTACCAGATATGTACCGGTTCTCTGTCTCAGCTCTGTCATTATTTACCAGATATGTACCAGTTCTCTGTCTCAGCTCTGTCAATATTTACCAGATATGTACCGGTTCTCTGTCTCAGCTCTGTCAATATTTACCAGATATTTACCTGTTCTCTGTCACAGCTCTGTCAATATTTACCTGTTCTCTGTCACAGCTCTGTCAATATTTACTAGATATGTACCTGTTCTCTGTCAATATTTACCAGATATGTACCTGTTCTCTGTCACAGCTCTGTCAATATTTACCTGTTCTCTGTCACAGCTCTGTCAATATTTACTAGATATGTACCTGTTCTCTGTCAATATTTACCAGATATGTACCTGTTCTCTGTCACAGCTCTGTCAATATTTACCTGTTCTCTGTCTCAGCTCTGGCAATATTTACTAGATATGTACCTGTTCTCTGTCACAGCTCTGTCAATATTTACCTGTTCTCTGTCTCAGCTCTGGCAATATTTACTATGTACCTGTTCTCTGTCTCAGCTCTGTCAATATTTACCTGTTCTCTGTCTCAGCTCCGGCAATATTTACTAGATATGTACTAGTTCTCTGTCACACCTCTGTCAATATTTACCAGATATGTACCGGTTCTCTGTCTCAGCTCTGTCAATATTTACTAGATATGTACCTGTTCTCTGTCTCAGCTATGTCAATATTTACTAGATATGTACTAGTTCTCTGTCACAGCTCTGTCAATATTTACCAGATATGTACCGGTTCTCTGTCTCAGCTCTGTCAATATTTACTAGATATGTACCTGTTCTCTGTCTCAGCTATGTCAATATTTACTAGATATGTACTAGTTCTCTGTCACAGCTCTGTCAATATTTACCAGATATGTACCGGTTCTCTGTCTCAGCTCTGTCAATATTTACTAGATATGTACCTGTTCTCTGTCTCAGCTATGTCAATATTTACTAGATATGTACTAGTTCTCTGTCACAGCTCTGTCAATATTTACCAGATATGTACCGGTTCTCTGTCTCAGCTCTGTCAATATTTACTAGATATGTACCTGTTCTCTGTCTCAGCTATGTCAATATTTACTAGATATGTACTAGTTCTCTGTCACAGCTCTGTCAATATTTACCAGATATGTACCGGTTCTCTGTCTCAGCTCTGTCAATATTTACTAGATATGTACCTGTTCTCTGTCTCAGCTCTGTCAATATTTACTAGATATGTACCTGTTCTCTGTCTCAGCTCTGGCAATATTTACCTGTTCTCTGTCTCAGCTCTGGCAATATTTACTGGATATGTACCTGTTCTCTGTCTCAGCTCTGTCAATATTTAGTGTGCTCAGGAGATAGTCTGGTGATTGTCTTATTGATGATGGGATTGGGTTATTGATGATGTGATTTGGTTATTGATGATATGATTTGGTTATTCTTTGTCACATCTCTGTCAAAATGTACCCCGTCTGTGTTTACTGTGCTCATGAGATTGTCTCTTGATTGTCTTATTGATGATGTGATTGGGTTATTAGGAAATGAATGAGCAGTATCTGTTTACACTGCAGTCATTTCTTGATCTCCACCAGTTAGAACACCAGCGTTCCAGTCACTTTACAGTCTGTCTCCAACAGTCTTTATCTCCACCAGTTAGAACACCAACGTTCCAGTCACTTTACAGTCTATCTCCAACAGTCTTTATCTCCACCAGTTAGAACACCAACGTTCCAGTCACTTTACAGTCTATCTCAACAGTCTTTATCTCCACCAGTTATAACACCAACGTTCCAGTCACTTTACAGTCTATCTCCAACAGTCTTTATCTCCACCAGTTAGAACACCAGCGTTCCAGTCACTTTACAGTCTATCTCCAACAGTCTTTATCTCCACCAGTTAGAACACCAACGTTCCAGTCACTTTACAGTCTATCTCCAACAGTCTTTATCTCCACCAGTTAGAACACCAGCGTTCCAGTCACTTTACAGTCTATCTCCAACAGTCTTTATCTCCACCAGTTAGAACACCAACGTTCCAGTCACTTTACAGTCTATCTCCAACAGTCTTTATCTCCACCAGTTAGAACACCAACGTTCCAGTCACTTTACAGTCTATCTCTAACAGTCTTTATCTCCACCAGTTATAACACCAACGTTCCAGTCACTTTACAGTCTATCTCCAAAAGTCTTTATCTCCACCAGTTAGAACACCAGCGTTCCAGTCACTTTACAGTCTATCTCCAACAGTCTTTATCTCCACCAGTTAGAACACCAACGTTCCAGTCACTTTACAGTCTATCTCCAACAGTCTTTATCTCCACCAGTTAGAACACCAACGTTCCAGTCACTTTACAGTCTATCTCCAACAGTCTTTATCTCCACCAGTTAGAACACCAACGTTCCAGTCACTTTACAGTCTATCTCCAACAGTCTTTATCTCCACCAGTTAGAACACCAGCGTTCCAGTCACTTTACAGTCTATCTCCAACAGTCTTTATCTCCACCAGTTAGAACACCAACGTTCCAGTCACTTTACAGTCTATCTCCAACAGTCTTTATCTCCACCAGTTAGAACACCAGCGTTCCAGTCACTTTACAGTCTATCTCCAACAGTCTTTATCTCCACCAGTTAGAACACCAACGTTCCAGTCACTTTACAGTCTATCTCTAACAGTCTTTATCTCCACCAGTTAGAACACCAACGTTCCAGTCACTTTACAGTCTATCTCCAACAGTCTTTATCTCCACCAGTTAGAACACCAACGTTCCAGTCACTTTACAGTCTATCTCTAACAGTCTTTATCTCCACCAGTTAGAACACCAACGTTCCAGTCACTTTACAGTCTATCTCCAACAGTCTTTATCTCCACCAGTTAGAACACCAACGTTCCAGTCACTTTACAGTCTATCTCCAACAGTCTTTATCTCCACCAGTTAGAACACCAACGTTCCAGTCACTTTACAGTCTATCTCCAACAGTCTTTATCTCCACCAGTTAGAACACCAGCGTTCCAGTCACTTTACAGTCTTTCTCCAACAGTCTTTATCTCCACCAGTTAGAACACCAGCGTTCCAGTCACTTTACAGTCTATCTCCAACAGTCTTTATCTCCACCAGTTAGAACACCAGCGTTCCAGTCACTTTACAGTCTATCTCCAACAGTCTTTATCTCCACCAGTTATAACACCAACGTTCCAGTTACTTTACAGTCTATCTTCAACAGTCTTTATCTCCACCAGTTAGAACACCAACGTTCCAGTCACTTTACAGTCTATCTCCAACAGTCTTTATCTCCACCAGTTAGAACACCAGCGTTCCAGTCACTTTACAGTCTATCTCCAACAGTCTTTATCTCCACCAGTTAGAACACCAACGTTCCAGTCACTTTACAGTCTATCTCCAACAGTCTTTATCTCCACCAGTTAGAACACCAACGTTCCAGTCACTTTACAGTCTATCTCCAACAGTCTTTATCTCCACCAGTTAGAACACCAGCGTTCCAGTCACTTTACAGTCTATCTCCAACAGTCTTTATCTCCACCAGTTAGAACACCAGCGTTCCAGTCACTTTACAGTCTATCTCCAACAGTCTTTATCTCCACCAGTTAGAACACCAGCATTCCAGTCACTTTACAGTCTATCTCCAACAGTCTTTATCTCCACCAGTTAGAACACCAACGTTCCAGTCACTTTACAGTCTATCTCCAACAGTCTTTATCTCCACCAGTTAGAACACCAACGTTCCAGTCACTTTACAGTCTATCTCCAACAGTCTTTATCTCCACCAGTTAGAACACCAGCGTTCCAGTCACTTTCCAGTCTATCTCCAACAGTCTTTATCTCCACCAGTTAGAACACCAGCGTTCCAGTCACTTTACAGTCTATCTCCAACAGTCTTTATCTCCACCAGTTAGAACACCAACGTTCCAGTCACTTTACAGTCTATCTCTAACAGTCTTTATCTCCACCAGTTAGAACACCAGCGTTCCAGTCACTTTACAGTCTATCTCCAACAGTCTTTATCTCCACCAGTTAGAACACCAGCGTTCCAGTCACTTTACAGTCTATCTCCAACAGTCTTTATCTCCACCAGTTAGAACACCAACGTTCCAGTCACTTTACAGTCTATCTCTAACAGTCTTTATCTCCACCAGTTAGAACACCAGCGTTCCAGTCACTTTCCAGTCTATCTCCAACAGTCTTTATCTCCACCAGTTATAACACCAACGTTCCAGTCACTTTACAGTCTATCTTCAACAGTCTTTATCTCCACCAGTTAGAACACCAACGTTCCAGTCACTTTACAGTCTATCTCCAACAGTCTTTATCTCCACCAGTTAGAACACCAACGTTCCAGTCACTTTACAGTCTATCTCTAACAGTCTTTATCTCCACCAGTTAGAACACCAACGTTCCAGTCACTTTACAGTCTATCTCCAACAGTCTTTATCTCCACCAGTTAGAACACCAGCGTTCCAGTCACTTTACAGTCTATCTCCAACAGTCTTTATCTCCACCAGTTAGAACACCAACGTTCCAGTCACTTTACAGTCTATCTCCAACAGTCTTTATCTCCACCAGTTAGAACACCAACGTTCCAGTCACTTTACAGTCTATCTCCAACAGTCTTTATCTCCACCAGTTAGAACACCAGCGTTCCAGTCACTTTACAGTCTATCTCCAACAGTCTTTATCTCCACCAGTTAGAACACCAGCGTTCCAGTCACTTTACAGTCTATCTCCAACAGTCTTTATCTCCACCAGTTAGAACACCAACGTTCTAGTCACTTTACAGTCTATCTCCAACAGTCTTTATCTCCACCAGTTAGAACACCAACGTTCCAGTCACTTTACAGTCTATCTCCAACAGTCTTTATCTCCACCAGTTAGAACACCAACGTTCCAGTCACTTTACAGTCTATCTCCAACAGTCTTTATCTCCACCAGTTAGAACACCAACGTTCCAGTCACTTTACAGTCTATCTCCAACAGTCTTTATCTCCACCAGTTAGAACACCAGCGTTCCAGTCACTTTACAGTCTATCTCCAACAGTCTTTATCTCCACCAGTTAGAACACCAACGTTCCAGTCACTTTACAGTCTATCTCCAACAGTCTTTATCTCAGCAGGTAGAGAGAAACAGAACAGACAGAACACAAACTAAGCAGAACATAAAATAAAGGCTATTTATGATTTGAGTATTTTCCAGATTCCTGTGTCTTCTCATCTCAGATTCATGGTATGATATTCCCATCAAGTAACAGAACACTTCCCTGTGGTCTGTCCCAAGATACTGTATCTCCAAACATTTCATTTTCAGTTTAGTATGTAGGCCAACATTCCGATCGGGCACAAACAGGTTAACCTAATCTTTCATGTTATTTAAACATTTTGGCAACTTAAGCAATTTATATAAAAACCATGTTGAATTGGTAACACATCAAGATCCACATTTCCCTATATAATTTAAACTTCAATTTCAGTGACTGGGCTTGATGTTTGGTACATCTGCCATTCAATGATGTTGGTCAACAACACACAGTAAATATCAATCACAACATGATGTTGAAGTCTATTCCCTGTCGGTTGTTGTTGCACACCAGTTATGTCAGGCAGTATTGTTGTTCACATGTTTTTAAGTGAAGGGGGCACAGCTGCAGCGTCTGCTAGTTTTCATCCTTTTAATCAAAGTCTGATTCAGTCCTGGGAAACCAGGTGTGTGCACTCTGACCAATCGTTGCACTTTAAAAATCAGTACATTATATTCATTGGTTAAT